>NC_133328.1:140407619-140470739 GCF_042186555.1 Aquarana catesbeiana
GCTTTAGCTGAACACTGTGCAGAGGTCGCACTACACTAACTTGTAGCTTTAGCTGAACACTGTGAGGAGGACGCACTACACTAACTTGTAGCTATAGCTGAACACTGTGCAGAGGTCGCACTACGCTAACTTGTAGCTTTAGCTGAACACTGTGCACTACACTAACTTGTAGCTTTAGCTGAACACTGTTCAGAGGACGCACTACACTAACTTGTAGCTTTAGCTGAACACTGTCGCAGAGGTCGCACTACACTAACTTGTAGCTTTAGCTGAACACTGTGAGGAGGACGCACTACACTAACTTGTAGCTTTAGCTGAACACTGTGCAGAGGTCGCACTACACTAACTTGTAGCTTTAGCTGAACACTGTGCACTACACTAACTTGTAGCTTTAGCTGAACACTGTTCAAAGGACGCACTACACTAACTTGTAGCTTTAGCTGAACACTGTGCAGAGGTCGCACTACGCTAACTTGTAGCTTTAGCTGAACACTGTGAGGAGGACGCACTACACTAACTTGTAGCTTTAGCTGAGCACTGTGCAGAGGTCGCACTACACTAACTTGTAGCTTTAGCTGAACACTGTGCACTACACTAACTTGTAGCTTTAGCTGAACACTGTTCAGAGGATGCACTACACCAACTTGTAGCTTTAGCTGAACACTGTGCACTACACTAACTTGTAGCTTTAGCTGAACACTGTGCAGAGGTCGCACTACATTAACTTGTAGCTTTAGCTGAACACTGTGCACTACACTAACTTTTAGCTTTAGCTGAACACTGTTCAGAGGACGCACTACACTAACTTGTAGCTTTAGCTGAACACTGTGCAGAGGTCACACTACACTAACTTGTAGCTTTAGCTGAACACTGTGAGGAGGACGCACTACACTATCTTGTAGCTTTAGCTGAACACTGTGCAGAGGTCGCACTACACTAACTTGAAGCTTTAGCTGAACACTGTGCACTACACTAACTTGTAGCTTTAGCTAAACACTGTTCAGAGGACGCACTACACTAACTTGTAGCTTTAGCTGAACACTGTGCAGTGGTCGCACTACACTAACTTGTAGCTTTAGCTGAACACTGTGAGGAGGACACACTACACTAACTTGTAGCTTTGGCTGAACACTGTTTATAGGACGCACTACACTAACTTGTAGCTTTAGCTGAACACTGTGCAGAGGTCGCTCTACACTAACTTGTAGCTTTAGCTGAACACTGTGAGGAGGACGCACTACACTAACTTGAAGCTTTAGCTGAACACTGTGCAGAGGTTGCATTACACTAACTTGTAGCTTTAGCTGAACACTGTGCACTACACTAACTTGTAGCTTTAGCTGAACACTGTTCAGAGGACGCACTACACTAACTTGTAGCTTTAGCTGAACACTGTGCAGAGGTCGCACTACACTAGCTTGTAGCTTTAACTGAACACTGTGAGGAGGACGCACTACACTACCTTGTAGCTTTAGCTGAACACTGTGCAGAGGTCGCATTACACTAACTTGTAGCTTTATATATATATATATATATATATATATATATATATATATATATATATATATATATACACAACACCTGGGATGCATATATATACACAATACACTGTAAGTGCAGCTAACTGACTGACTGTCCTGCCTAATCTATCTAACTTAAATCAAATGACACTGTCTCTTTGTCTCTCTATGCCGGAACACACTACACAGGGCCGCCGTGCAGGCGGCCTTATATAGTGTGGGGCGTGTACTAAACCCCCTGAGCCATAATTGACCAAAGCCACCCTGGCTTTGGCCAATTACAGCTCTCTCTACAGACGGCGCTGTGATTGGCCAAGCATGTGGGTCATAGTGCATGCTTGGCCAATCATCAGCCAGCAATGCACTGCGATGCCGCAGTTAATTATGGGCCGTGACACTCCACACGAATTCGGCGCAAACGGACCATATAATTCGCAATTCGGCGAACAGGCGAACAGACGATATTCGAGTCGAACATGGGTTCGACTCGAACACGAAGCTCATCCCTACCCACCACCATGCTTGACTGTAGGCAGGACACACTTGTCTTTATACTCATTGCCTGGTTACCACCACACATGTTTTACACCATCTGAACCAAATAAGTTTATCTTGGTCTCATCAGACCACAGGACATGGTTCCAGTAATCCATGTCCTTAGTCTGCTTGTCTTCAGCAAACTATTTGCGGGCTTCCTTGTGCATCATCTTTAGAAAAGGCTTCCTTCTGGGATGACAGTCATGCAGGCTAATTTGATGCAGTGTGGGGCATATGGTCTGAGCATTGACAGGCTGACCCCCCACCCCTTCAACCTCTGCAGAAATGCTTGCAGCATTCATACGTCTATTTCCCAAAGACAGCCTCTGGATATGACACTGAGCACTTGCACTCAACTTCCTTGGTTGACCTGTTCTGCACTCATACATCTATTTCTCAAAGACAACCTCTGGATATGACGCTGAGCATGTGCACTCAACTTCCTTGGTTGACCTGTTCTGAGTGGAACCTGTCCTGTTAAACTGCTGTATGGTCTTGGCCACCGTGCTGCAGCTCAGTTTCAGGGTCTTGGAAATCTACTTATAGCATAGGCCCTATTTATGTAGAGCAACAATTCTTTTTTTCAGTTCCTCAGAGTTCTGTGCCATGAGGTGCCATGTTGAACTTCCAGTGACCAGTATAAGAGAGTGAGAGTGATAACACCAAATTTTACACACCTGCTCCCCATTTACACCTGAGACCTTGTAAAATGAGTCACGTGACACCGGGGCGGGAAAATGGCTAATTGGGCCCAATTTGGAAATTTTCACTTAGGGGTGTACTCAGTTTTGTTGCCAGTGGTTTAGACATTAATGGCTGTGTGTTGTTGTTTTGAGGGGGCAGCAAATATGCACTGTTATACAAGCTGTACACTCACTACTTTACATTCTGGCAAAGTGTCGTTTCTTCAGTGTTGTCACATGAAAAGATATAATAAAGTATTTACAGAAATTTGAGGGGTGTACTCACTTTTGTTAGATACTGTATGTTAATATTAAACCTTTATGGTTTGTGGTTTCTTACTACTTTTTTATTTAGATATTAGTAACAAGAAAGCATTAATAACATTTTTTTTTTTTTTATAAAATGAGAGCCAAAATACCATTATCTCATACGAGAGAAAACAAAAATGTGTAAAGAGATGTAAAAAATAAAAATAGACTAGGTAATTGTATAAATCATTGAAGCATGATAATAACCATTTTGACAGGTCTGCAAAGAAAAATAAGAAAAAGAGCATTTAACAAAAGTTTCAGATCTATAAACTCTCTTTCATTATCTTCAGGATATGTGTTGTTTGTGTAGATATTCTCATCAACATTTCATATCAACATGTAAAACTCTGATTATCATTCCAGAAATAAAGTTGTACAGATAAAAAACAAGAGTGAATACCGACTGGAGATTTTTTAACCACACCCGCCCCGTAAGGTTTTACCCCCTTCATGATCAGGTCATTTCTGGCGATACAGCTCTGCATTGATTTAACTGATAATTGCGTGTTCATGCAACTCTGTACCCAAACAGAATTTATGTCCTTTTTTTTCCCACAAATAGAGCTTACTTTTGGTGGTATTTGATCACCTCTGCGGTTTATATTCTTTGTGCTATAAACAAAAAAAACTGACCATTTTGAAAAAAAAAAAATTTTTTTTACTTTCTGCTATAAAACATATTCAATAAAAAAATGTAAAAGGTCTAATTTCTTCATCAATTTAGGCCAATATGTATTCTGCTATATGTTTTTGGTAAAAAAAAATCCCAATAAGTGTATATTGATTGGTTTGCACAAAAGCTATCGCGTCTACAAACTATGGGATATTTTTATGGCATTTTTATTTATTTATTTTTTTTGTAATGGCGGGGATCAGCGATTTTCAGCAGGACTGCGACAAATCGAACACTAAGTGACTCTTTTTGGGGACCAGTGACACTAATACAGTGATTAGTGCTAAAAAAATGCACTGCCACTGTACTAATGACACTGGCAGGGAAGGCGTTAACGCCAGGGGTGAGAAAAGGGTTAAGTGTGCTCCTAGGGAGTGATTTCTAACTGTGTGGGGGGTGGCTTAACTGGTGAAAAGAGAGATCCATATTTCTGCTTATATTCTGCTATTGGAAGATTACCACTCTATTACTTTTCTGGGGACAACCCAAAATGTGGGATTTTTTTTTACTTTCACTTTCAATGATAATGGTAACCAGGACAAATAGAGAAGGTGAATCTCCCAAATGGGGACACAGACAGCAATATAAACTGACAGGTGTTCTAATACATCTCCCCTCTATCCAAAACTAAAAAACATGTCTTGCCTTGAGTTATACTTTAAACCAGTAATGCTTTGAAAGAATGAAATGAGTTCTAGAAAGATTTCTTCAAATTATCTTTGAGGACAAACCATTTTACATCAGCATCCAGACATAGGCGTTGTGATATCTTAATGTAAGGATTGTAAAGGTTTGTCCCGGACACTTTCAGCACCAATAAATTGGGTATACAGTTTTAAGGAGCTAAGTTAGTCTTGTCTTTAATAGCATTATGGATATGAAGTTATCAGCCCAAGCAAACTCAGAGCTTTCACTCAAGTAAGTTTTGAGTAGTATTTCCCTTCATTCCCACCTACTGCTACTTAAAAGGACATGTAGGGGGTGATAAAGGAGCTGGTGCAGCACAGATAGTAATTAGATATTCCCAGAATAGGAAAGGACTATGACATACAAGGAAGAAGGGAGCTGTACTAAAAAATCAGCTTACTGGAGTTTTCAGATTTCCTAATAAGTTCAAAGGCACATTGCAGGTGAATAAACAATTCTTCATGCTAATGAAAAACACTGCAAATTAGCATTTAAAATACTTGATTTTTCTCTGTTTTTACTTGCAATTCTTTTAAGTTGGTGACAGGTTCTCTTCTAATTAACAGATGTCTGCACGCTCCCTCAGGAGCCTGCTAACAGCCCTAAAAGTTGTTAACCATTGTTTTTCTTCATACGGGTAGAAATAACTGTACACTTATTTTGTGGTTCCCCAGCTACCCATATCAGTCTTACATTTACCTGTTCTTAAGGTATTATATTTGTCAAAATCTTTCCTGTGCTATCACTTAAGTTCAAGGTTGTACTCCACAGCTCTCTATAGAATACAGCTACACAGTTGTGAAAGGATCTTCCCATATCTTCTTTGCGATGATATACTCTTATTAAGATGGTTAGTCTTGCTCAATTGCTATAATTTTACAAACTATAACACCCAGGGGCGGGCTGACAACTCATGGGGCCCCCGGGCAATAGAAGATCATGGGGCCCCCTGTGTCCCCACCCACACGCAAGCCACACAAAGCCCCACCTACATAAATCATGGGGGCACACAGTAAGGCACACAGCAGGGCACAGGCACATCACAGGGCATGGGTCACACAGCAGGGCACATCATGGGGCACAGGGCACATCAAGGGGTACACAGCAGAGAACAACACAGGGCATGGGGCACAGAGTAGGGCACATCAAAGGGCACACAGGAAGGCACATCATGGGGCAAAAGGCATATCATGGGGTACACAGCAGGGCACTGAGAACATCACAGGGCATGGGGCACTTCACAGGACACACAGTAGGGCACATCACAGGGCACATCAGGGGGTACACAGCAGGGCATTGAGAACATCACAGGACATGGGGCACATCACAGGACACACAGTAGGGCGTATCACAGGGCACATCAGGGGGTACACAGCAGGGCACAGGGCATGGGGCACACAGCAGGGCACATCACGTGGCACACAGCGGGGTTTATTATGCAGTACACAGCAGGGCACATTATTGAGCAAAGCATGGTGAATTACAGGGGGCACAGGGAACATCAGGGGGAACACAGCAGGGCACATCACGGGGCACACAGCAGGGTTTATTATGCTGTACACAGCAGGGCACATTATTGAGCACAGCATGGTGCATCACAGGGGGCACAGGGAACATCAGGGGGTACACAGCAGGGCATGGGGCACACAGTAGAAACATCATGGGGTACACAGTGGGGCACCTCAGGAGGTACACAGTAGGGCATGTGGCACATCACAGGGCATGTGGCACATAGTAGGGCACGCAACAGAGCACAGGGCACATTCCAGGGCACATCATTAGAAATAGGGCACATTTGGCAGTACACAGCAGGGCGCATCACAGGGCATGGGGCACACAGTAGGGTACATCAGGGGTACACAGCAAAGCATGGGGCACATCACAGGGCACATCAGGGAGTACACAGCAGGGCACAGAGCACATCACAGGGCATAGGGCACATCACAGGACACACAGTAGGGCATATCACAGGGCACATCAGGGGGTACACAGCAGGGCACAGGGCATGGGGCACACAGCAGGGCACATCACGGGGCACACAGCGGGGTTTATTATGCAGTACACAGCAGGGCACATTATTGAGCAAAGCATGGTGCATCACAGGGGGCACAGGGAACATCAGGGGGTACACAGCAGGGCACATCACGGGGCACACAGCAGGTTTTATTATGCTGTACACAGCAGGGCACATTATTGAGCACAGCATGGTGCATCACAGGGGGCACAGGGAACATCAGGGGGTACACAGCAGGGCATGGGGCACACAGTAGAAACATCATGGGTTACACAGTGGGGCACATCAGGAGGTACACAGTAGGGCATGTGGCACATCACAGGGCATGTGGCACATAGTAGGGCACACAACAGAGCACAGGGCACATTCCAGGGCACATCATTAGAAATAGGGCACATTTGGCAGTACACAGCAGGGCGCATCACAGGGCATGGGGCACACAGTAGGGTACATCAGGGATACACAGCAAAGCATGGGGCACATCACAGGGCACATCAGGGAGTACACAGCAGGGCACAGAGCACATCACAGGGCATAGGCACACAGCAAGTCACATCACAGGGCACACAGTAGGGAACATCATGAGTCACAGGGCACATTAGGCGGTACACAGCAGGACACATCACAGGGCATGGGGTATACAGTAGGGCACATCAGGGAGTACACAGCACATCACAGAGCATGAGGCACACAGTAAAGCACATCACAGGGCACACAGTAGGTCACATCAGGCGGTACACAGCAGGGCATGGGGCGCATAGCAGGGCAAAGGACACAGGGCATGTGGCACACAGTATGGCACATCTGGGGGTACCCAGCAGGGCACATCACACGGCATGGGGCACAATACAGGCCACGGGGCACGCAGTAGGGCAAATAGCAGGACACAAACCAAAACACAGGGCACACAGCAGAGCACTGGGATCCTCCAGACTCAGCACAGTGTCTCTCAGGGCAGCCATCGGGGGGACACCGTGGGTGGAGGACACAGGGGGACACCATGGGTGGAGGACACAGGGGGACACTGTGGGTAGGTGGAGGACACAGGGGGACACTGTGGGTGGAGGACACAGGGTGAAACTGTGGGTGGAAGGCACTGTGGGTGGGTGGAAGGCACAGGGGGACACTGTGGGGGGTGGAAGGCACAGGGGACACTGTGGGGGGGTGGAGGGCAGAGGGGGAAACTGTGGGGGGTGGAAGGCACAGGGGGACACTGTGGGGGGGTGGAAGGCACAGGTAGACACTGGGGGGGTGGAAGGCCCAGGGGGATACTGTGGGGGGATGGAAGGCCCAGGGGGACACTGTGGGTGGACACTGTGGGTGGGTGGAGGACCAGGAGAATACCACGGGGCTTCATGCGGCCCCCTACCCCTGTACTGTCTGCCGCCCACTCCCGCCCCCACAATGTCAGCCATGGTACCTCCAACAAAAAAAACTGCACCTCACCCGATGCTTAATAACTCTCACAGTGCGCTCCTCCCCGCCGGCCCCTCCTCTTGTCCGTCCCAGGTGATGTCATGTACAAGCACCTGTGGTGGACGAGAGGGAAGGAGGAGCCGACAACGAGCAGCATGCAGTGAGGGGTATTATCACAGACGCGTCCTGAATCCCTGCATGTATTGTGGATGCAGAGGCTCTCACGGCCCCCTAGCGGCATGGGCCCTCGGTCCGTGCCCGAGTACCCGATGGGTCAGTCCGCCCCTGATATCACATCTACTCTACTATTTACCTCAACATGAAGACATCCAGAGGCTGAATTTAGCCTCATCAAAATTTATTTTGAGGGGGTGTATCATGTACCTGGTAGCAGAGCCTGATATGATGACGAAGGCCTCTCTTATACTTCTGACTCAGGGCCCCTGGTAGTGTAAACAGAAGGCGCAGGAGTGCAGAGTGGCAAGAGCACTTGTAAGTCTTGCTAGCAGCAGAGCATGTGTCCATGCTGGGAAGATGAAGTCATCGGGGTCTTCAGTAAAGCTGGCAGACTTGCAGGTAGCTGGGCAGTAGATTGAAGTAGACTGGTACTGACGACAGTGGGCAGATGAAATGGTTGCTGGTAGCAGACTGTAGGTCAGCAGGAACATCAAAGTAGTAGGCAGGTACCAGTGACAGCAAACAAAGTAGCAAACTCAGACAGGCCAGGTCATACACTGGCAGGATGGATAAGCTACAAGGGCACAAGCAGAGGCATGCTCTGGGTACAAGCCAGAAGCAGAAGCCAATAGAACAGACAGAAGTCAGAGGATAAGCCCAGGTCAGTGCAGGCAGATTTCAGAGGGTGGTCAGGACAAACCGAGTCAGCAACTGGAATCAGGATACAGGATCAGAGGAACACAGGATAGACTGGAGGGTGAAGACAAAGCAGCACTGATCACGAGCACTGCCACAGTTTAAATAGCCTGTCTGGCACCAACATCTGTCATGAGTGCACATGAGCACACCGACGAGCACATGTATTCACACAGGTATATGCATAAGCGCACGGGTATACGCATATGCGCACACATGAGTATGTGCCCAATTCCTGGGTATACAAGAAGGAACATTTATTAAGCTGCAAAGTTGCACATACGGATGGCCCAAATGGACCCCTGTTGTGTTTGCACCAGAACTTTCGAACACCATGAAATTTCGGAACCAAATATCAAACCCCATTAAAGTCAATGGGACCCGAACATCAAAAATTAAAAGTGCCCATTTTGAAGGCTTATATGCAAGTAATTGGGCATACAATGGTTATAGGGGTCTGGGTCCTGCCCTGGGAGACATGTATCAATAAAGAAAAAGTTTGTGAAAAATGTATATTTTAAATGAGCAGTGATTTTTTGGTTTTTAAAGTGAAAGCATAAAAATTAAAAATTCCTTCCAATATTGTGCTTGGGGGCAGTGGCGTCACTAGGGTTGGTGTCACCTGGTGCGGTAAAAAATGGTGTCACCCCCCTCCAGCATTAAGCCAGGCTAGTGCATTAATGTGGCTCTCCCCCCTTAACCTGCCACAATGGATGGAACCGGGATGTGAGGGAGCGGGGGATGAATGGAGCCGGGATGGGATCGGAGGGGAATGGATGGAGCCGGGATGGGATCAGAGGGGATGGATGGAGCTGGGTTGGGATTGGAGGGGATGGATGGAGCCGGGATAGGATCGGAGGGGGTGGATGGAGCCGGGATTGGAGGGCGTGGATGGAGCCGAGATGGGATCGGAGGGGTGGATGGAGCTGGGGTGGGATCAGAGGGGTGGATGGAGCCGGGATGGGATCGGAGGGGATGGATAGAGCCAGGATGGGATCAGAGGGGGTGGATGGAGCCGGGATGGGATCGGAGGGGTAGATGGAGCCAGGATGGGATCGGAGGGGATGGATGGAGCCGGGATGGGATCGGAGGGGGTGGATGGAATGGATAGAGCTGGGATGGGATCAGAGGGAATGGGTGGAGCCGGGTTGGGATCGGAGGGGATGGATGGAGCCGGGATGGGATTGGAGGGGATGGATGGAGCCGGGATGGGATCAGAGGGGGTGGATGGAGCCGGGATGGGATCGGAGGGAGTGGATGGAGCCGGGATGGGATTGGAGGGGGTGGAAGGAGCCGGGATGGGATCGGAGGGGTGGATGGAGCCGGGATGGGATCCGAGGGGATGGATGGAGCCGGGATGGGATCAGAGGGGATGGATGGAGCCAGGATGGGATCGGAGGGGTGGATGGGGATGGGATCTGAGGGGATGGATGGAGCCGGGATAGGATCGGAGGGGATGAATGGAGCCGGGATGGGATTGGAGGAGGTGGATGGAGCCCGGATGGGATGAGAGGGGATGGATGGAGCCGGGATGGGATCAGAGGGGATGAATGGAGCGGGGATTGGATCGGAGAGGGTGGATGGAGCCAAGATGGGATTGGGGGAGGTGGATGGAGCCAAGATGGGATTAGAGGATATGTACTAGGGGGTGCTTTGGGAAGGAAGAGGAACCGTGCTGGGGGTCAAACTTCAAATCTGCCCCCTCCTACTCCTAGCATGAGTTCTAACCCAAATCAAAGCCCCCTAGCACATATCCTCTAACCCACACCCCCTCCCTAAAATCACTCCTAGCAGCATAGATGTTACCTGTCGATGCCCCAATCACTATGTTCCCCTCCCCTGCAATATTCCTGTTACTCACAGTACCATAGCCCCGGGCAGATGCTGTAAAGCAATGTCCCTCCTCCTCCCGGTCTGTGTACTTGTAAGGAGGAGGAGGAGGAGGCAGCTATAGTCCAGTCTGCAGTGAGTGCAGCCAGCGGGGAGAGATGACTGTAGCGTGCGGGACGGTGGGATCCTGGGCACCTTGTCTCTCTGCCTCACTCCCTCCTCCCCCACTCTAACTGCAAATCGTGTGCAGCTGAAGAGATTCCAGAAGGAAAGGAGGGAGCCGCGGTACCGGTGCTTGTCTGAGCCTGGTGTCACCCTCTGGATGGTGTCACCCGGGTGTGGACCGCACCCCCCGCACCCCCCTAGCAATGCCTCTGCTTGGGGGTTCACCTTAGTTTACCTGTAAAGTGGCAGATCTGTACCATGTCTAGAATCTTCTGCAGCAATAATTGCATTTACAAAGCCAAAAAAATGACATTTTCCCGGAAAGCTGCCTTTATTTTGCTCAGCAAAAGCTGGGGAGCCCTTGTGTATGATGAGGCCACAATGTAGCGCACTGGGAACAAGATTAGAGATTTTTTGGATACATTCTGGTGTCACTTTGACTTTGGATAGAAGTAATGGGTGCGTAAAAATTGGTCTTTGGCCTTCCCACTGTAACCCTATAGAGGTAATGTTGATGAAAGCAAGAATTGGCCTTGCTGTAAAAAACTGCAATGATATGCACCTGTCAAACAGGTGCAGAAAAATTGGTCTTTGTGTGTCGGTGGCACCTTCCCACCATAACCCTATAGAGGTACTCTTGATGAAAGCAAGAATTGGCCTTGCTATAAAAAAATTGCAATGATATGCACCTGTCAAACAGGTGCAGAAAAATTGGTCTTTGTGTGTTGGTGGCACCTTCCCACCATAACCCTATAGAGGTACTCTTGATGAAAGCAAGAATTGGCCTTGCTATAAAAAATTGCAATGATATGCACCAGTCAAACAGGTGCAGAAAAATTGGTCTTTGGGTGTCGGTGGCGCTTTCCCACCGTAACCCTATAGAGGTACTCTCGATGAATGCAAGAATTGGCCTTGCTATAAAAAATTGCAATGATATGCACCTGTCAAACAGGTAGAGAAAAATTGGTCTTTGGGTGTCGGTGGCGCCTTCATCCTTAATGATCAGCCATTGGCGTGGGGAAAAAAGCCAAGGTGGCCTGAGCCTGTCGTCATGCCATATTCACACAGGTACTCATTGATGGCCCTCTGCTGCATGTATAGCCATTGCAGCATTGCCAAAGTCAAGTTCCAGCTGGTGGGCATGTCACAAATGAGGCGGATTATGGGCAGGTGGAATTCCCTCTGAATTTCAGCCAACCAAGCACTGATTGTGTATGACCTCCTGAAATGGCTACAGACTCTATTGGCCAGCTTTAGCACATCTTGCAACCCTGTGTACGTATTTAGGAAATGCCGCACCACCAAATTGAGGACATGTGCCAGGCATGGCACATGTGTCAACTTTCCCTGTCTAAGGGCGGACAGGAGGTTTGAGCCATTATTGCACACCACCATTCCTGGCTCCAGCTGGCGTGGTGTGAACCACCTCTGGGCGTGTCCCTGCAGAGCTGCAAGAATCTCTATTCTGGTGTGGTTCCTGTCCCCTAAACACACCAGCTGAAGCACTGCATGGCACCTTTTAGCCTGACTCATGGAATAGCCCTTTGAATGCTTAGGGGGTACCTGATGTTCAAAGGACAATTCTGCAGATGAGGGCATGAAGGTGGCGGAGGAAGAGGAGGAGGGGTTAGAGCTCACAGGTCTGGCATCATCACCACCAGCTGTATGGAGACATGGGGGCACAACAAGCTGCAGCACTGAGCCCTGTCCTGCTTCCTTTCGAGTAGGGATGAGCTTCGAGTTCGAGTCGAACTCATGTTCGACTCGAACATCGGCTGTTCGCCAGTTCGCCGATCAGCGAACAATTTGGGCTGTTTATGGAAAATTCAAAAGCCGCAGAAGACCCTTTAAAAGTCTATGGGAGAAATCAAAAGTGCTAATTTTAAAGGCTTATATGCATGATATTGTCATAAAAAGTGTTTAGGGACCTGGGTCCTGCCCCAGGGGACATGTATCAATACAAAAAGAATTTTTAAAAACGGCCGTTTTTTCGAGAGCAGTAATTTTAATAATGCTTAAAGTGAAACAATAAAAGTGTAATATTCCTTTAAATTTCGTACCTGAGGGGTGTCTATAGTATGCCTGTAAAGGGGCGCATGTTTCCCATTTTTAGAACAGTCTGACAGCAAAATGACATTTCAAAGGAAAAAAGTCATTTAAAACTACTTGTCGGTCTGACAATACACATAAAAGTTCATTGATAAAAACTGCATGGGATTTCCCCACAGGGGAACACCGAACCAAAATGTAAAAAAAAAAATGGCGTGGGGGTCGTCTGGTATGGATATTAAGGGGAACCCCGTGCCAAAATTTTTAAAAAAATGGCATGGGGTCCCCCCAAAAATCCATACCAGACCCTTATCCGAGCACGCAACCTGGCAGGCCGCAGGAAAAGAGGGGGGACAAGAGAGCAGCCCCCTCTCCTGAACCATACTGGGCCACATGCCCTCAACATTGGGAGGGTGCTTTGAGGTAGCCCCCAAAGCACCTTGTCCCCATGTTGATGCGGAGAAGGGCCTCATCCACACAACCCTTGGCTGATGGTTTGGGGGTCTGCGGGCGGGGGGCTTATCAGAATCTGGAAGCCCCCTTTAACAAGGGGGCCCCCAGATCCCGGCCCCCCCTGTGTGAATTGGTAATGGGGTACAAATGTACCCCTACCTTTTCACAAAAAAAGTGTCAAAAAGTTTAAAAAACACAGGAGAGAGTTTTTGACAAGTCCTTTATTAATTTCTTCTTCTTTCGGCTTCTTCTTCCATCTTCTTTCTTCTGGTGTTCTTTCGGTGTTCTTCTTCTTCCTCTATCTTCTTCTTCATCTTCTTCTTCTCCATCTTCTTCTTCCTCCGCTCTTCTCGTACCGCATCTTCCTCCAGGCTTCTTCTTTGCTCTGTCCGCACGATCCACCTCAGTGGGAGTCTTCAGCCATGTGACGCTTGGCTTCTTCTGTCACTGCTTATATAACAGAGGGCGGGCCACCCGGTGACCCGCCCTCCTCTGACGCACAGGGAATTCACGGGACTTCCCTGTGGCTTTCCCCGTGTTGTCAGAGGGGGGGCGGGGTGCTTTGGGGGGCTACCTCAAAGCACCCTCCCAATGTTGAGGGCATGTGGCCTGGTATGGTTCAGGAGGAGGGGCGCTCTCTCGTCCCCCCCTCTTTTCCTGTGGCCTACCAGGTTGCATGCTCGGATAAGGGTCTGGTATGGATTTTTGAAGGGGACCCCACGCCATTTTTTCTTAAATTTTGGTGCGGGGTTCCCCTTAAAATCCATACCAGACCTGAAGGGTCTGGTATGGATTTTGAGGAGGACCCCCACGCCATTTTTTTTTTAAATTTTGGTGCGGGGTTCCCCTTAATATTCATACCAAACCTGAAGGGCCTGGTATGGAATTTAGGGGGACCCCCACATCATTTTTTGTTAAATTTTGGTGCGGGGTTCCCCTTAATATCCATACCAGACCTGAAGGGCCTGGTATGGAATTTAGGGGGACTCCCACGCATTTTTTTTATTTTGGTTCGGGGTTCCCCTGTGGGGAAATCCCATGCAGTTTTTATCAATTAACTTTTATGTGTATTGTGGAACCGACAATTCATTAATAGCCGCAAGTAGTTTTGAATGACTTTTTTTCCTTTGAAATGTCATTTTACTGTCAGACTGTTCTAAACACGGGAAACATGCACCCCTTTACAGGCATACTATAGACACCCCCCAGGTACGGAATTTAAAGGAATATTACACTTTTATTGTTTCACTTTAAGCATTATTAAAATCACTGCTCCCGAAAAAATGTCAGTTTTTACAAATTCTTTTTGCATTGATACATGTCCCCTGGGGCAGGACCCAGGTCCCCAAACACTTTTTATGACAATAACTTGCATATAAGCCTTTAAATGAGCACTTTTGATTATTCATGTTCGTGTCCCATAGACTTTAACTGTGTTTTCGTGTTCAAACACATTTTTTGCCTGTTCGCAAGTTCTGTTGCGAACTGAACCAGGGGGTTCTCGGCTCATCCCTACTTTCATCCCTGCCCATGCTTGCTGGACCATGTGTCAGCAGTAAGGTGGATTTTACGGCTGACTGCCTTGGCCTACGATGCCAGAACAATCCCTTCCATGTGATGGTATAGAGATGGAACGGTCTTACCTGAAAAGTAGTAGTGACTGGGAACCTGCCATTGGGGTACAGCACATTGTGCAAATTCACGGAAGGGGGCAGAATCCACCAGGCTTAAAGGCAGAAGTTGGATAGCCAAATGCTTTGACAAGCTTGCATTTAGATGCTAGGCATGTGGGTGGCAGGGACTGTATTTTTTTTTCCACTGCAGCAGATGGGGCAGAGAAACGTGCCAGCTACAGTCTACAGCTTGTGGTGTGCTGCTGGCAGATGTGCTGCTAGGACCTGGGACACCCTCTGCTATACCATCATCCCTGTCAGTGGAGGCTGCTGAGAGATAAAGACTCTGTATAGCAGGGGCAAACTGAAGTGGGTAAGGAGGAGGGACAGATTTGTGCCCTTTTTGTGTGGCTTTTAGGTGCTCTTGCCAATGGGCTGAGTGGTTGGACGTTAAATGCCTTGTTAAGCATGTGGTACCCAAATGGTTGGTGTTTTTGCCATGTTTGATGTGCCTGAAACACAGTTTGCAGATAGCAACAGTGCGATCTGCAGCAAATGTGCTGAAAAAGGCCCAGACAGCTGAGCTTTGGGGAGTGGGCCGGGAGATAACAGCTACAGAATGTGATGGAATAGGGTGGCTGCTCTCTACTCTTTCTTGATGTTGGCCTTCTTGGCATTGTGCCGCCTCACCTTCAGTTTCCTCCTTTGCTCTATCTGGCACCCATGTAGCATCAGTGACCACATCATCATCATCATCTCCATCTCCTCCATCTCCTCCATCTTCATCATTACCACTGAAGACAACTTAGCAATATGCTGCGGCTTGGGGAACATGAATGCCAATTTGTCTACCAGTGTTCTTCCCTCTCTCTAGGCTCATGTTCCTGTCATCCTCAACCTCAGAACCAACATCTGAATCCAGTAATGGCTGGACATCATCAAGGAGCAAGTGGCTGACTCTGTGGTCAAATAACTCACCTGACTCCTCAATGGCTGATGTTGAGGCTACGGCAGAAATAGATGTGAACAAGGAGGCAGGTTTATCCACTCTGGCAACTGCAGGGGACTGCACACTTGTCTCTGCTTGCGTGACAGAGGATGAGGAGGATGAGGAAGGTTTAGTAAGCCAGTCCACCACCTCCTCTGCATGCTTTGGCTGGATAGCACAGGCAAATGATGCCCTGCCTGAGGACTGACCACCATGTCCACCTTTGCCTGTGGACACATTTGTTGCTGGCCCCCTTACAGTGCCAAGGGAACATCTGCCTCTCCTTGTTGTCTTCCCAGACATTATTGGGAGGGAGGGGGCAGTGCTTATAAGCAAATGTAAAGAAAAAGTTGAAATCTGTACGTAGATGCACTTTAATCAAAGTAAAGAGGTGTTTGGTGCACATTAATTTGAGTACTCACACTACACAGACAAACTCAACAGATGCACTATATTATACTGCAATATAATGTGCCAAACGTACAGTGACGCACAGAACTATATGGCGTTAAACTGGCAGTAACGCACACAACACTATATGGCGTTAAACTGGCAGTAACACACAGAACTAGTTGGTATTAAACTGTCAGTAACGCACACAGAACTATATGGCATTAAGCTGGCAGTAACGCACACAGAACTATATGGCGTTAAACTGGCAGTAACGCACACAAAACTATATGACGTTAAACTGGCAGTAATGCACAAAACACTATATGGCGTCAAATTGGCAGTAACACAAATAGAACTATATGGCGTTAAACTGGCAGTAACGCACACAGAAGTAAATGGCGTTAAACTGGCAGTAATGCACAAAACTATATGGCGTTAAACTGGCAGTAACGCACACAGAACTATATGGTGTTAAACTGGCAGTAACGCACACAAAACTATATGGCATTAAACTGGCAGTAACACACACAGAACTATATGGTGTTAAACTGGCATAAACGCACACAAAACTATATGGCGTTAAACTGGCAGTGATGCACACAGAAATATATGGCATTGAACTGGCAGTAACGCACACAAAACCATATGGCGTTAAACTGGCAGTAATGCACACAGAAGTAAATGGCGTTAAACTGGCAGTAACGCATAAAACTATATGTTGTTAAACTGGCAGTAAAGCACACAGAACCATATGGCGTTAAACTGGCAGTAATGCACACAGAACTATATGGCATTAAACTGGCAGTAACGCACACAAAACCATATGACATTAAACTGGCAGTAATGTGCACAGAAGTAAATGGCGTTAAACTGGCAGCAACGCACAAAACTATATGTCGTTAAACTGGCAGTAATGCACACAGAACTATGTGGCATTAAACTGGCAGTAACGCACACAAAACTATGTGGTATTAAACTGGCAGTAACCCACACAGTACTATATATAGTGTTAAACTGGCAGTAACGCACACAGAACTATGTGGCATTAAACTGGCAGTAATGCACACCAAACTATGGGTGTTAATCTGGCAGTAACCCACACAGTACTATATATAGCGTTAAACTGGCAGTAATGCACACAGAACTATATGGCGTTAAACTGGCAGTAATGCACACAAAACTATATGGCGTTAAACTGGCAGTAACACACACAAAACCATATGGCGTTAAACTTACAGTAATGCACACAGAACTATATGACGTTAAACTGGCAGTAATGCACACAGAACTATATGGCATTCAACTGGAAGTAACGCACACAAAACCATATGACGTTAAACTGGCAGTAATGTGCACAGAAGTAAATGGCGTTAAACTGGCAGAAACGCACAGAACTATATGCCGTTAAACTGGCAGTAACGCACACAGAACTATGTGGAGTTAAACTGGCAGTAACACACACAAAAACTATATGACGTTAAACTGGCAGTAACGCACACAGAACTATATGACGTTAAACTGGCAGTAATGCACACAGAACTATATGGCATTCAACTGGAAGTAACGCACACAAAACCATATGACGTTAAACTGGCAGTAATGTGCACAGAAGTAAATGGCGTTAAACTGGCAGCAACGCACAAAACTATATGGCGTTAAACTGGCAGTAATGCACACAGAACTATGTGGCATTAAACTGGCAATAACGCACACAAAACTATGTGGCATTAAACTGGCAGTAACCCACACAGTACTATATATAGTGTTAAACTGGCAGTAACGCACACAGAACTATGTGGCGTTAAACTGGCAGTAATGCACACCAAACTATGGGTGTTAATCTGGCAGTAACCCACACAGTACTATATATAGCGTTAAACTGGCAGTAACGCACACAGAACTATATGGCGTTAAACTGGCAGTAATGCACACAAAACTATATGGCGTTAAACTGGCAGTAATGCACACAAAACCATATGGCGTTAAACTGACAGTAATGCACACAGAAGTAAATGGCGTTAAACTGGCAGCAACGCACAGAACTATATGCCGTTAAACTGGCAGTAACGCACACAGAACTATGTGGAGTTAAACTGGCAGTAACGCACACAAATCTATGTGGTGTTAAACTGGTAGTAACCCACACAGTACTATATATAGCGTTAAACTGGCAGTAACACACACAGAACTATATGGCGTTAAACTGGCAGAAACGCACACAAAACTATATGGCGTTAAACTGGCAATAACGCACACAGAACTATATGGTGTTAAACTGGCAGTAACGCACCCAGAACTATATGGCATTAAACTGGCAGTAACGCACACAGAACTATATGGCGTTAAACTGGTAGTAACACACAAAAAACGATATGGCGTTCAACTGGCAGTAATGCACGCAGAAGTAAATACCGTTAAACTGGCAGTAATGCACACAGAAGTAAATGGCGTTAAACTGGCAGTAACACAATCAAATAGACGGTGTTCAACCATCACTACACTGACGCTATCTGAACTGTCCCTACTCTAGCTATACACCAATGTAAAGGTTACTGACATGGTCTCACTACACTACACTGAAACTATATGAGCTGTCCCTACGCTACACTAATGTATGTATGAATAACACTGTCTCAATACACTACAGTGAAACTATCTGATCTGTCCCTACTCTAGCTGCACACTATGCAAAGCTAAATGATGGTCCTCCTCACTACACTCACACTATCCCCAGACTGACACTAAATTAATATTCTACACTGATAATTGAAGCAAAATAGCACAGTATAGCACACTAACTAACTAATAGCACTGAACAGAGCCCTGCTCTATCTCTCTCTACGCTGAAATCACAATGAAAATGGCTGCCATTGAAAGAATAATTTTATACTGTGGGGCAGGAATGAGCCATGATTGGATAAAGTCATGATGACAGTGTCCAATCATGACTCTGACAGTGCTCTGTGCCCTGATTGGCTAAAGCTTTCACTGCTTCAGCCAATCAGGGCTTGCAATGCACTGTTCAGCGCCACAATGCATTGTGGTCGGTTCGGGGGGGGCGAACAAACGGTCAAACGACCTGTTTGTTCGGATGTTCACCGAACGACCAAACAACGAAAGTTCAGCCCGAACTTATGCTCGGGCCAAACCATTCACCCATCCCTAGTTGCACAGAAGACCATCCAGAGGAGCCATCTCATTTACTGGCATGCCCTTCCTGATAGGGTATATACCCTGGATTGCATTAGTTAAACTGCTGTTATCTAGAGACCAATTTGGGGCTAATCTACCCAACATCCACTTGTATAGCTTGACTAGTCTATCCAGGCATGTTCCAGACTGGGGGAACAACCCCTCTTACTACACAAATACCTTCTAATAACCTTAAACCCTGGTTGGGACAAGGTTTTGCTGGTGGTAAGAGAAAGGTTTGATTTATGTCAGAAGTTGATGGACTGTTTTGGTTATGCTGAAGAAAGCCACTTTGTTTTGCCTGCTTTTGAACACATGGCTAGCTGCTAAACCTGGGCCCCCTGTACAAAAGCCAAACCACCCCAAACTATAATTAGCCTTTGCAGTAAGATGCAAAGGTGTACATGAAAGGGCAACGCACATCAAAAACAAACAAATGATTTCCCAGCACACTTAACAGCCAGACTGCAAAAAAAACAAACTGATCCTGTCTAAAAATGTATGTTAAAAACCGAGGGTTTTGTTTGCACATACAGTATTTATTATTTATTTGCGTAAGCCACAGTTCCCATGTCAAGGCTCCTTTGTATACTGCGATCCTAACCCTATAATTTTGAGAGCATCCTAAGTAGGAGCAAAAATAGCAGTGGATAGATTAAGGGCAGGTGTGCTTGGATAGAACCCACCCCTCCTTAAACACACAGGAATGCACATGACATCCAGCAAGAGTACAACGGCAGTGAAGGCAACAACCAACTATACAAAAAAGTGGCAACTACCCCAACCTATAACTAGCATTTGCAGTAGGGTACACATGGAAGGGCAATGCACATCACAAACAAACAAAAGATTTCCCAGCACACTAACCAGCCAGCCTGCAAAACAACCAAATTGACCCTGTGTGTGATGTGTGTTGCCCTTCCATGTGCAGCTTATTGCAAGGCTAGTTATAGGTTGGGGTGGTTGGTGCTTTTTGTACAGTTGGTTGAACTGGGTATGGGGATGCACTGGATGACTTCACTACCATTGTGCTCTTGCTGGGTGTCACGTGCATCCCTGTGCCTTTCAGAAGGGGTCAGATTTAACAAATACCTCCAACACTAGCCACAGTCACTAAGACTAATCATTATTTTAAAACAATGTTAGAAAAAGCAAATGTAATGGCAGCACTTATTAAGAACTGCCAAGAATTTTAGTGGTTAAAAAGTTAAGTATTAATATATTCTCTCTTTTTTATGAGACTTTGTAGGATGGCTTTATAGGCATTTGTAAAGCTAATAAAATTAGGCTTAAAAAGCTGAAACGTCAAGATGATAATTGAATGCAAATGCAAAAAGTGGTGAAGTTGCACAGTTTTGGAAAACTAAAAAAAAATCTGGAGAAGCAGATAAAACCTACCTATGTCACCTGTCTTAGTTATTTAAAATTATGCATGACATGTGCTAAGTGCAGACATGATAGATTAAAAACTGATAGAGAGGTGGAGCATTATATTAATAATTATTACAATACAGGATTGATAATGCCTAAAATAGTTTGTGTTAATTTTTGTATCATGTATTAATTAAAAATAATTACATATTAAACTGCTTTGGGGTTTTTCATTAAACCTAAATATTTTCTTTTTGCTTGCTTATTTTAACAAATGTTATTGTAGATACCTATCTTTTTCCATTCTTCATCTGTTTCTGAAAAAACATCATGTTCTTTGCAGATTGAGGCCCGGTTCACACTGATATGACATACGCTTCAACTTTGGGAGTACATGTCACACGACATGTATAAATCAATGGTTCCCTATGAGAGCTGTCTTAACTGGTCTGACACAAGTCGGTCTGAATTTGAAAATGGTTACTGCACTATTTTGGTCCGACTTGAGCATGATTTCAGCCCATTGATTTAAATGTAAGTCCCATCCAAGTCGGATCATCATCTTAACTGATCCAACTTGTGGCATGCAACTTGTGCTCTGAGGATCCTGAAGGGGAACCCCATGCCAAAATTTGAAAGAAAAATGGTGTGGGGTCCCCCCCAAGGATTTTAAGGGGAACCCCCACACCAAAATCAAAAAATCATACCCCGGGCGGTGGTGTCACAAGGGGGTGGGGTCTCCGGATGACCACGTCCCATGGCTATATAAGAAATGGCAGATGCTGAAGCTAACAAAACAGTGGGAGCTAGCGCCGGGAGAAGACATTAGCGGAGAAAGAAGACACATTGGAACTATGGCGGGGAACATTCTTCATTTTTAATAAAGGACTTTGTGTACTGTTTTTATTTATTTTTGACACTTCTTTGGGTGAATGAGTAGGGGTACAATGTATGTTTATGTAACTCACATAGGGGGGTGGGATCTGGGTGCCCCCTTGTTAAAGGGAGTTTCCAGATTTCGATAAGCCCCCTGCCCGCAAAACCCCACAACCACCGCTCAGGGTTGTTGGGAAGAGGCCCTTGTCCCCATCAACATAGGGACAAGGTGCTTTGGGACTGGGGGGGCGCAGAGCCCCCCCTGTCCCAAAGCACCCACCCCCCATGTTGAGGGCATGTGGGCTGCATGCTCGGATAAGGGTCTGCTATGGTCTTGGAGGGGGACCCCACACATTTTTTTAAATTTTGGAGTGGGGTTCCCCCCCCCCCAGACTGAAAGGGCCTGGTATGGTCAGATCAGAGTCAGATGCCATTCATTGAAGTCGCATGGAAGCCAAACATGATGTTGTAGGGCAAAGTCGGATCGGAAGTCCTCCGACTTCCATGTCGGAGCAGTGTGAACCCGGCCTGATTCCTGAATGGAAGAATCTGACTTCATTAAAACCACCTGAGTAAATCTCAATGTTCTAATGAGCATTGGTTTTAGTTGCATATTTAGTAGGCAAGCCTTTTATGTAGTATCTCATCAAAGCTGAAATTTCTATTGCTGGGGATGCCTAAAAATGCACAAGTGCCTTAGTGCAGATTTCTGAGAAAATCAGTGAGCCACAAAAGAAAATCATATTTCTGTGGTATCATTACAAGGTGGGTTATCATCTGACTGGTGGCCGTATGAATCTTCTTAGAACTGACATGTTTATGAATCTGGTTTTCTGGGTGTGAGAAGCAGTAAGAAGGGTGTTCCAGAATAACAATAACCAACAGGTGTGTTCCAGGATCATCAGAACTAAGGGGAGTTGGGGGATATGACTTTTGTAGTAAAGCAATACATGACTGAAAACCAGACTACCTATTGGTAGCCTATGGTCCTTTTATCTAACTCAGAGTTTAATATTACATTCTGTAGACATTTAGACCATGCTTCTCCTGATGCTAAATCCCTACATCATTATTGTACTATTATACCCCAGAGTTTCGACTGGCAAACACAGATCTGGCATTTCATAGAAGAATGGCTCAGGGTGGTCATGACCCTACATAAATTCCACGGGCCACCAGAGGGACAGAAAAACGAATCTGAACAAAGTTACTAATAGGTGCTGCTTTCTATGTTCATTTAAAAATAACCTGTCGCCGACCATTAATTTTAGCAGAAATATTTCCATTAGATGTTATGTGTATTTAACACATTTTAGGCTTGATATATACCTGTAAAAGCCTATGTTGTGTAGACACCCAAAAGCCCCAAGTCTGCTGCTGGGTGCCTCCAACCTAAATGTGATATCAGTAGGCCCAGAAGACTCAGCTTTGTCATTCAAATCACACTTCACAGTATTCCCCTATGCTTTTCCCCCAGCTTCTACATGTAGGGAGGTGAGGGCCAGAGGAGCAGGGCTAGTACAGTGAGTAATTACATGTTTTCGTGGAAGGTGGAAGGGAGCTGTAATAGGGAATTGACACTTTCTGGAGTGCAGTTTCCCTAGAAAGTTTAGCAGCACATTGCAAGTTAAAGGGGTTGTAAACCCTTGTGTTTTTATACCTTAAGGCATCCTATGCCTTAAGGTGAAAAAACACCTGGCAGTGACCGGCCCCCAGCCCCCCAGCCCCCCCGTTTTACTTACCTGAGCCCTGGAATTTCCCACGGTGGAGACGTGCTCTTCCCCCGCCTGAGGTTCTCAGCTCTTGATTGGATAGATTGATAGCAGCACAGCCATTGGCTCCCACTGCTGTCAATCAAATGGGGGGGCGGGGCTGCATTCTGCATCTATGGACAAAAAAGCTGGACTCGGGAGCAGGCCCGCAAGGTAACCCCCGGGAGAGCGGTTTTCCTAGGGGGTTATACGATGCGGGGAGGTGCTACGAGCGCTGCCGGGGGACCCGAAAAGAGGATAATCGGGGACACTCTATGCAAAACAAACTGCACAGTGGAGGTAAGTATGACATGTTTATTATTTAAAAAAAAAAAAACTCGAAGCTTTACAATCACTTTAATAAAAATAAGCACACCCAATGAAAATTTTTAAGTGTGGAAATCAATTAAAAAGTCAACATACAGAACAATGTGTATGAATTTGTATAGTATGAACTGCAAAGTCAAGAAAACCTATGCCAAAATTTTGTTTTTTGTTTTTCTTTTTGTTTTCTTTTTTTACCTTATAACCAGGTTCCTTAAAGTGGTTGTTAACCCACTTTAACATCTTCATACCATCCCCTCTGTGTTCTAATCCTGTGTGCCCCTGTGTTAGTGATTTATAAAAAAAAGAGCCTTCTATACCTCATTTCAGAGCTCTCAGCAATCACATGATCGGCTGGCTTTCTTCTCTCCCCGTCTGATAGATGTAGCGGGCGGGGCCAAGATTCCCTCGCTGACATCACTTGGCAGAAGAGAGGAGAGAGAGAGACAGCCGATTATGTGATTGCTGAGAAGAGCTGTGAAATGGGGTATAGCAGACTTTTTTTTTTTATAAATCACTCACACAGGGGCACACATGATTAGAACACAGAGGGGATGGTATGAAGATGTGAAAGTTATTTGAGGGGGCAGGCACTGTCACAAGCTGACAGGCAGAGAGGGGAGGGGGAGAGAGCACAGAGGAGACAGATAGCAGGCTGCAGGTGACGGAGGCACGCATTGATGACTCCAGTGTCAGGGCTGATGTATCGGAGTCAGCGTAAAGGGGGTAGGGTATAGCCAGGCAGGATCAGCCATGTATTACAGGTGTTACAGGGAGCCAAATTACACAGCACAAAGCTTTAAAGGAGCAGGATCTTTTTTTGGGGGGGGGGGGTTAACAAACGCTTTAATGCATGTTTTTATCTGTTTTAAGTGTTATATTAAAGTAGTAATAATAAAAGCAGTCTGGTCAACAAATGATGAGCGGATCATGCTATTACACCGAATATAATAATTTATAAAACAATTCCACAGTGTGGGATAAATGTAATGCTAACACGGTGTGATTATTAAAATCTGGAACAATTCTGACAGCCAACAGCAGGCAAAATGACCCAGGTCATCACTAGAAATATTATTCTAACAAGGATTTATTTAACTTTTGTGATTAAATTTGTTAGCATTAGTCTCAGTAGTGACATCACTTCTTCATAGTGGGTAGAAAGTGAAGTGTTTTTTCCACTCATATTTCCAAATTGCATGCTGATGTTTTTGTTGGATGTTGCACTTTGCTACAATGACACTGAAGTATTGAAAACATTCCAAAATATAAGCTAATTGTAAATTCAATATTTAATTGCACCATTCACTCAGCAGAGCAATTATCTGTGTTTTTAAGCTGTTCCACCCCTGAATATTATTGAAATGAAGGAGACAAAGAAACAAGAGGTTGTATTTAATTGATCCAACTTTGGTAGAGCAATTTGTGTGTCAAAAAAGGATTTACAAGAGAGCAGTTTCTTACACCATCTCGAAAATTACACAATAAATAGGATTATTTTGAGTGTCGGGTCCAGTACCCAGTGTATGCAAAAGTAACTTTGTAGAACTTTCAGGAACCTGGGACCCTATCTCCAGTGTCTGCTGCAAAAACATGCCAACTCTTTTAAAGAAGAAGGAACTTGAATTCCCACCATATGGCCTTACTGCTGTTTCATTAAAATGGTCTTGCAGCACAGGAAAACCCCAAAGCCAGCATATGTGTCCTGAGAACACTGGAAGGATTGCAGTTAAGTTGACCACACATATTTACATTCTGCTTGTACAATCTTCTTTAGATATACCATCAAATATGTAATGCAAGGCATTTCTCATTTTAAACAAATTCAATAGATTGTTTAGGTAGAAATCATATTGGCAACAGTACTATGAGCCCAGGCCAGTGTGAATATGCACCCCCCAGGGATGTGTCCATGAATGCCCCCACATTCATTATTTTATATAATGGTAACTAAAATTAAATTTATCAGAAAATCTGATAAACCGCTTCCTGACCGCCGCACGCCGATATACGTCGACAGAATGGCACAGGTGCACAAAAGGGCGTGCCCATATGTCCCTTCGTAATCCCGGGATACTCAATGTCTGCCAGTGTAGCGCAATTGCGGCGAGGAGAGGCAGAATGGGGAAGGCATTTCCCTGTTCTGCCTAGTTACATGACTGGGATTTTCTTTTCCCTGTCATCGAGAACAGTGATCTCTGTCATGTCAGTGGTAGCCCATCCCCCTACAGTTAGAACACGCTGAGGGAACACATTTAACCCCTTGATCGCCCCCTAGTGTTTAACCCCTTCCATGCCAGTGACATTTATACAGTAAACAGTGTTTTTTTTTTTTTTAGCACTGATCGCTGTATAAATGTCAATGGTCCCAAAATAATGTCAAAAGTGTCCGATCTGTCAGCAGCATTGTCGCAGTCCCGATCACCGCCATTACTAATAAAAAAAAATGAATATTAAAAATGTCATAAATCTATCCCTTATTTTGTAGACGCTATAACTTTTTGCGCAAACAATATACTTGCGATTGAGATTTATTTTACCAAAAATATGTAGAAGAATACATATCAGCCTGAACTGAGGAAGAATTTTTTTTTTATATATCTTTTGGGGGATATTTATTATAGCAAAAAGTAAAAAAATATTGTTTTTTTTTCCAAAATTGTCAGTAGTTAAAAATGCCATAAATCTATTCCCTATTTTGTAGACACTATAAATTTTACGCAAACCAATCAATATACGCTTATTGCGTTTTTTTTTACCAAAAATATGTAGCAGAATACATATTGGCCTAAACTGATGAAGACTTTTTTTATAGCCAATATCTATATTAGGGGTTTCCACCATCCCTGCTAAGTTTCATTTTATACAGTATGTCTTATTTTCAGTTTGATGTGTATTATATGTGAAGTTGCGTATCAGAGACCAGCATTGTCGTAATATTGAAGCCTATTGATATTCCCATACATTGGAGGATTTCACCATTATTGTTAAGTTATTGATCAGTAAGTTAGCGATGCACTCTTTTTTGTGGTGTGGGAACACATAAGAGTGCTTAGTGGCAGGCCTTTTACTGACCCTTTTTTTATTTTACCTCCAGTAGTTCATTGTAAATAGTAGTGTGATGATTACCTATTATACTAAAGATCGGCATGTGGAATTAATAAACATCAACAGATTTCAGTTGTGTCCCACCAGGCCAGCCCCTCCATGGACAATGTGCCTGGCTGCTGAGTGCATCGCCCCATCCCTGCAATCAGTGCACTGATTGGCACTGATTGGCAGCACTGACAGGCAACAATGATTGCCACTGATAGGCGGCACTGATTGGCATTAACCACCCCCAAACATTATATATTGTTTTTTTTCTAACACCCTAGGGAATAAAATGGCGGTCATTGCAATACTTTTTTTCACACCGCATTTACGCAGCGGTCTTACAAGTGCTCTTTTTTGGAAAAAAAATCACTTTTTTGAATAAAAAAATAAGACAACAGTAAAGTTAGCCCAACGTGTTTTTATATTGTGAAAGATAATGTT
This sequence comes from Aquarana catesbeiana, assembly GCF_042186555.1. Taxonomy (NCBI): domain Eukaryota; kingdom Metazoa; phylum Chordata; class Amphibia; order Anura; family Ranidae; genus Aquarana; species Aquarana catesbeiana. Next base: position 140,434,877 of record NC_133328.1, read on the forward strand.
ACGCCGAGTAAATTGATACCCAACATGTCACGCTTCAAAATTGTGCATGCTCGTGGAATGGCGTCAAACTTATACCCTCAAAGATCTCCATAGGCGACGTTTAAAAAATTCTACAGGTGGCATGTTTTGCATTACAAAGGAGGTCTAGGGCTAGAATTATTGCTCTCGCTCTAACGATCGCAGCGATACCTCATATATGTGGTTTGACCACCATTTTCATATGCGTGCGCTACTCACATCTGCGTGCGAGCTCGTCGGGACGGGGCGTTTTAAAAAAAAAAATTATTTTCCATGATTTTATTTATTTTTACACTTTAAAAAAAAAAATGTGTCACTTTTATTCCTATTACAAGGAATGTAAACATCCCTTGTAATAGAAAAAAGCATGACAGGTCCTCTTAAATATGACCTCAGATCTCATATTTACACTAAAATGCAAAAAAAAAAAAAAAAAAAAAAGTCATTTAAAAAAATGACATTGAAAAAAATGTGCCTTTAAGACATATGGATGGAAGTGACATTTTGAAGTCGCTTCCGCCTTGCAGTGTCATGGAGATGAGTGGGCGCCATTTCCCCTCACTCATCTCCATGCACAGCTATGGAACAGACGCGATCACCTCCGCCGCTGCCGACGGCTCCAGTAAGCGGCAGAGGGCACTGAATCGCGACGGGAGGGGGGGCCTCTCCCGCCACCGATAAAAGTGATCTCGCTAGCTGTTGCCATAACAACAATATCCGTCCTCAAAAAAGGGACGTACATCGTTGTGAGGCAGTCGGCAAGTGGCAAGCACTGATTAGCACTGATTGGCAGCACTGATTGGCACTGATAGGTGCCACTGATTGGCAGCACTAATGGCACTGATAGGCTGCACTGATTGGCACTAATAGGCAGCACTGATCGGCACTGATAGGGGGCACTGATTGGCACCGATAGGCAGCACTGATTGGCAGCACTGATGGGCACTAATTGGCAGCACTGATGGGCGCTGATAGGTGGCACTCATGGGCATTGATTGGCAGCACTAATGGGCACTGATAGACGGCACTGATGGGTGGCACTGATAGGCACTGTTTGGAAGCACTGGTACTGATTTTCCGGCACTGATTGGCACTGGTAGGTGGCACTGATTGGAAACACTGATTGGCACTGATAGGTGGAATTGGTTGGCACTGATATTATGCGGCACTGATTGGCACTGACAGGTGGCACTGATTGGAAACACTGATTAGCACTGACTGGCACTGACAGGTGGCATTGATTGGACTGACAGATGGCACTGATTGGCACTGATTGATACTGACAGGTGGCACTGATTGACACTGACAGGTGGCACTGATTGGCACTGTCAGGTGGAACTGATTTGCACTGAGGGGAGGGAGTTTCACACTAAGCCGATATTGACGCCTAGTGGAACTGCATGTTAAACTGACATGTAATGTAACTGCAAGCAGAGAGAGATTCAGCGGTGATGTTGGGGGTGGGCGGGACCCGGGGTGGGCGGGACCCGGGGTGGGCGGGACCCAGCAGCTATTAAACACCAGACAATGATTGGGCTGCTTAAGAAAGGGGCGGGGCCACATACATGTAGTGGCCCTCCCAGACCCCATCCTATTGGCTGGTGTTTGATAGCTGCTCCCGCCCACCCTGACATCAACTCTGAATTCTGACATCTGGTCTCTCTCTGCATTCAGTTACATTACATGACAGTTTCACATACTGAGCAGCTCTGGCAAGCACCAATATCGGCTCAGTGTGAAACTGTCTCACAGGTAGTATGGACTGCACACTCATTGGATGCAACATTTCACAGCAGTCCCATGGGCAGATCTTGGGAGACAGCCAGCACGGGTGACCTAAGGGTACAACTTGTCACTGCAACTGCCATCCCTCCTAAGGTGCCACCTGGGACCATGGGCCCACTGGGTTCCATGGTAGGGCCGGCCCTGCCTGTACCTGTTGTATAATTGTATGTATTTGCCTAATACAAACTTATTGCTAAAGCAGTTTCGCTATGTGGTGTGCTTAATCTATATTTTCAAAACAATTGTACTAACAGACATGGACGTCTGCAGAATTTTTTGGGGGGGCATCATTTTAAGGTCACACATGCTCCGCCCCTTTTCAACAATGTCATGAAGGGGAGGGGCTTAGTCATTATCACATCTAAAGCATAGGCATGCAAAGGTTTGAGAAACCTGATTAACTAGCTTAATAGAAGGATCAAGCTGCCATTGTCTGATTAGCAACTTCTAATCTGTTTTTATGCCTCCACTCCGCTAAACAAACCTACTACACCACTTTTATCAAAATCCTCTCATCCAAACCTTGTCAACTCTTTTTTACCCTTAATTCCTTACTTCACTCCCCACTGCCTTCACCTACAAGCTTGCTAACTGACCAGGAGATTGCCAATCACTTCAAAAACAAAATTGACACAATTTGTGATGAAATATCTAACATCCAGCTTCTTCCACCAACCAATACACCAAGTCCAACACCACACTCAACACTTTCCTCCTTCAACTCCGTTAGCACTGAGGAAGTTGCCAAACTCCTTTCCACAGCCCACCTCACCACCTGTCCCCTGGACCCTGTCTCCTCACAACTACTGTGACCACCTTCCTGCTCTATTCTAAGCTCTCTAACCCACATCTTCAACCTCTCCATCTCTTCTGGCACCTTTCCCTCTCCACTCAAACATGCACTGGTTGCCCCATACTTAAAAAATCCCTCACTGGACCCCACTTGTTTGAATAACTTAAGACCCATTTCCCTGTTCCCATTTCCCTCCAACCGTATGAGTTGCTACATCACAACATCCTTCTCGATCCCCTACAGTCTGGATTTCGCCCATAACATTCCACTGAAACTGCCCTACTAAAACTCACTAATGACCTTCTAACTGCCAAAACCAATGGCCAGTACTCTATACTCATACTCTTCGATCTTTCTGTTGCCTTTGACACAGTTGACCACCCACTCCTCTTTAATAAACTCCACTCCCTTGGCCTCCGTGACTCTGCTCTTTCCTGGTTTTCCTCCTACATATCTCAGCGCACTTTCAGTGTCACATACAATGACATCTCCTCCACTCCACTTGCTCTTTCTGTTGGGGTACCCCAAGGCTCTGTCCTTGGGACCCTCCTATTCTCTCTCTATATCTCTTCCCTGGGCCAGTTGATTACTTCCCATGCTTCAAATACCACCTCTATGCTGACAACACTAAATCTATCTCTCAACTCCTCAACTCACCACCTCAATCTCCTCACGCATCACAAACCTACTGAGTGACATATCAGTATGGATGTCGGAACCACTTCCTCAAACTCAATCTCTCTAAAAATGAGCTTGTAATATTTTCTCCTCCCCAAGCCCCACCCCATGACTTTGAGATCAACGGCGCAATCATCGGCCCCTCTACACATGCCAGGGTGCTGGGTGTAATCCTAGACTCTGCTCTCTCCTTCAGCCCCCGCATCCAATCACTGGCTAAATCTTGCCACCTTAATCTCCACAACATCTCCAGAATTCGCCCCTTCCTAACTAACAACACCACAAAGCAACCTATTCACTCCTTGGTTATTTCCCGCCTTGACTACTGCAACTCCCTCCTCACTGGCCTACACAGGCTATCCCCCTTCAGTCTAATATGAATGCTGCTGCCAGGCTAATATACCTTACTAACTAATCCGTGACTGCTGCTCCTCTCTGCCAATCTCTCCACTGGCTTCCCCTACCCCACTGTATAAAATTCAAAATACTAACCAGAACATACAAGGCCATCCACAACATCGCCCCTAGCTACATCACCAATCTCATATGCAGATATTGCTTAAATCATCCTCTCCACTCCTCCCAGGACCTCTTGCTCTCTAACTCCCTTGTTACCTCCTCCCATGCTTGCCTACAGGATTTCTCCAGAGCCTCTCCCATCCCCTGGAACTCCCTGCTCGGGTATGTCCGATCAGCTCCTACCCTGTCCGCCTTTAGGCGTTCCTTGAAAACTCACTTATTCAGGGAAGCCTACCCCACCGCTAACTAAGAACTGTACTCGAGTCCCCTCCAACAGATCATCCCCTGCAGCCACTACCTTTTGTACCACCTCCCCCTCTCTTTAGATTATAAGCTCCACGAGCAGGGCCCTCTTATTCCTTCTGTATTGAACTGTATTGTAATTGTACTTTCCCCCTTTTTTATTGTAAAGTGCTGCTCAAACTTTTGGCACTATATAAATCCTGTATTATAATAATAATAATAATAATAAAAATAATATTCATCAATAGGAATAAGGTTTGCATTTGATGCAAGGTGGGTTCCTGATAAATTCAGGGGATCGAGGTTCGCAGTTTAAGCACATTTATGGTGACATTTCTTGTATTGAATTTTAAAGGACCCATAATGCCCTACCTAATCTTTCAACTGTGGCAACCAGGGTTAGAATAGTGAGTAATTTGGGATTTGTTATGTTCCATATAAACGGGTGGTTTCCAAAAGCCATTTGTCAGTTTGTGTAGGGAGAGTTAATTGCTATACAGTGCTATACTGTCATTACCAAAAAAGTGCGCAACTGGGAGTCTTAAGGTGCAAAATTACTCAACTTGAAACAAAATCAAAATTTACTAAAATTTTATTAAAGTGGATGTAAAGCCAATGTCATCCTTTCTAAACTACTGCCATAGGGGTTATCTATAAGGATATACATGCCTCCTTCATGTATCCTTACCTGTCAAATGTCTCCCTTCTGTCTGTTATTAGACCCTAAAAACTGCATATTCTGTGGGTGGGTCTGTTGTCTGGAGCTCGGTGGGTGGACTCCCCGCCCACCTCTACACTCCCCTGTGTATTTCTAACACTGAACTTCTGCTATGATCTCTAACATCCAGTGAAAAGACAGGAAAGTAACCACATGACTTCAGCATGCCAAATCATGCTGAGGTGTGGAACAGCCAATCCTTGCAGAGCTGCTGAAGAAAGGAGTGGGGGAGGGAATTAAAAAATACTGCATGTGTCTTAGGCTGTCACTCACAGCAAAGAGTATTTGACAAAGTTTTTCTCAGTTTGTCAAGAATTATCTCACTGAACAATAAAAGAGGAGTGCTCAGAGATGGATTAACTCTGTGTGGCAAGACTGGGCTCAAATGATAGGAAATCTTATACTCTACAGTATGATATAAAAAAAATTGGGGGGGGGGGGTTTACATCCACTTTAAATAAACATTAAAAAATGTTAAAATCAACATATGAAAATTTTTTAAATTGTTGAAAACTCCCATTTTCGCATTTTTTTGGTAATGTCTAAGGGAGTAGACACTGTTCATTTAAAGTGGTTTTTAAGCCACTCTATCCTCTTTATACTATCCGCACTATGTCCCCTAATGCTGTGTGCCCCTGTGTGTGTGATTTATTTTAAAAAATGCAGTATATACCTGATTGCAGAGCATCTCCTGGCGCTCACATGACTGGCCACCTCTCTCCTCTCCCTGTCTGACAGCTAGAGCGGGAGGGGCCGAGATTCCCCCGCTGACAGAGTCAGGAGGGGAGCAGAAGAGGAGGAGGAGAGGAGGAGAGAGCCGGCCGGTCATGTGAGCACCGTGCGGCGCTCTGAAATCAGGTATATACCTGATATATATATTTTTTATAAATCACACACACACAGGGGCACACAGTATTAGGAGACAGCACAGATAGTATACAAATGTAGATGTTATTTCAGCAGCAGGAGGGGGTGGGCACTGTCACTAGCTGACAGTGAAGAAGGGAGGAGGATAGAAGGAGACACAGGAGAGCAGACAGGAGACACAGCAGATCACAGAGGCACGTAAACTGACCACAGTGTCAGGGCTAAGCAGCCATGATAATCTGTGGTCAGTTTACATAGGGGAGGGCAGAACCAGGCAGGATCAGCCAGGTATTTCAGGTGATAGATAGGGCCAAATTACACAACGCAAGCACTGTGCTGTATATTATTGCTTTAAAGGGACAGGATTCATTTTTAATGACTGAGTTGCAATGTAAATGTTCACATAGCTTAGCCAATACAATTAAGCTGTGTTCACTTCAAACACTTAAAACAGACACTTCACTCTTTCAGAAAACTTTGACTATTTTTAATCCTCATACTGCTAGCATTAGTAAATAGATAGGAAGGTATATTATATTTACTTGTTTTAAACCTTTTTTACATTTCTTCAGTTACTTCCTTGTTTCCATCCCTAGGGAAATTATGTCATACATCCCAGGAGTCTTCAGGAGCTGCCTGAGCGAGAACAGATGGACTCCAGGTAGTAAATGTTACAGTACATGAATGATCTGCCCATACTGAAGATGACTATGGTCAGAAATGCTAGGGGATTGTTTTTCAAAGTGATTTCTCAACAAAATAAAGCATGGAGACATGGATGGATGGGTGAGTTTGCTTAGAATATTACAAATGAATTAAATAGTGTTTTTTGTTTGTGGTGTTCAATTGCTGTGTAGTTCCACTTTAAAGTGTTACTAAACCTGCAACAGTAAAATCAGTCTGTATATGCAGTAAAGCATGCTTGTTATACTCACTGTGGAACCTAAGGGGTTAATCCTCTGCATTGTGTAAAAAAAAAAAGCTGTTTGATCCTGGCTTCTCTGATCCTCCCCTCCTTCCACTGACTCTTAATAATTTCCTGATAACACAGAGTCTATGGAGTCAGGCTGCACATGCTTGGTTTGGTCTGTATTGCTAGAGAGGTTTTTTTTTCTTGGGAGGATACATGTGATCAGCACAGGGCCAATCAGCACTGTTCAGACAGAGGGTTACAGGTCTTGTAGTCTCATAGCACAGTCAGAAAACCCCTCCTACAAGCTTTAACCAGTGCTTGGCTAGACACTGATGGAAGTCACAAGACTGCTCTAACTGCTGATGAGAAATGGTATTTAGCAGTTTATGTTTACTAAAATAATTGCATTTCCATGTTCTGTGTTCTGTGTTCGACCAGATATTGTGAATGCAGGGTCCTGGGTTTAGTAACACTCTAACCATGTTTAAGTATGTTTGCTTTTTTAATTTTCTTTGTATGAGTGAAAAGTCTTTGCCCCTTTAGTGAATAAACCCCATTGTGTGATGTTAATGTATTAATATTCCCAGGGCCAGCATTACAGCTCGCTAGTAGTTAGTTAGTAGCATTTCCAGTCCAGCAAGGCAGATGGGTGGGCAAACTGGGCTTAGCATCAACAGGCCCGCTAGTCTAGGGAAAGCTGATACTATAATGCAAAGGTTATTTACTGGTAGGGACACTTTGTTGTATGTTTCTAGTTGTTGTAATTATGATGAAAAAATAATACATTTCATAAACTTCAGATGGAGATGTAAAGTCGGTTAGGCCTTAACACAGCGGTGAACTAAAGGTCACCATGACTTCATACATTTCCCAATTTTAAATGGATTAACCATTGTATATTACACTAAATAATACAAACAAACTAACCAAGAGATATTTACCTATCTTTGGTGGGTAGATTAAAAGGCCTAATGTCGCATTAGAAGTTGACATAGATACTTAACTGCATTGTTCTCAAAGAGAAATCACCCATATCTAACGGAACTCTTTGTTTAGACTCTAGGAATTGTTTATACAGCTAAACTCTATCTAAATATTAATTGAATCTGTCCAAAGTTCATTTCAAACACTTTAGGAAGACATTTAAATTCTGTCTATTCAGTGATATTTTAAAATACATATGATTATAAGTCATTCAAATTATATATTAGATTCCAGGTCATAGATACCATTATGATTTTAGTGTCTACTGACCCAATGATAATTCTGTCATAAGGAAAAAATATAATATTTTGATGTAGAACAAATTAGAAGTAAGAATTGTTTTAAGATACCAATCATTGATATGAAAGACATATACATTGTGACTATATCTGCATAAAAATATACATATAGCATGTTTTTTTCCTAGATAAGTATTCATAGGATATACAAGAATCATACATTTATCCATATAGATAATCATTTTATGTGATATTGATGAATCAAAATTATACTGAGTGTAATGTATATTGTATATTGTACGGGTTACCAGAGTCCCTGAATATATATATATATATATATATATATATATATATATATATTCATCAGCACCAATATACAAACAGATACACATTATGAAAATAGAGCATATTATTTAACAGATAGTTCAGAACATTTTTTTCTGCCCTCAGACACCTGAATTCACAAAAGTCAATCATTAGATTTTTGGAAAAGTAGTCATACCATCTGGGCTGAGCTTATTATAATTTTATGATCCTATTGTCTAGCATGGTATTTAGAATTGGGATAGATGCCATGAGAAGAGACTCAATCACACACTGACTCGCAGACACACACACCCCACTCATCATTTCATACCTCTACAATCTACAAATTTTTGAGGTGAGTGCAGTAACACGGTCAGCACCTGTCTGGAATCAGTGAAAGTCACTGAAAAGTTTCCATCTGTGAAGTACTGTCACAAGTTACTGTGGATTTTACTTTGGAGCACTGGATACTATATAAAATTTATTTGGACTGTATTATTTATGATATTTGCACCAGATGTATTCATTTATTTATTGTTTACAATCATGTATTAATACGTAGGTATTTTTTGATTAGCACTTGTACTTTAGATTGTGGATTTTGCTTTTTGAGCACTGGATATTATATCAGATTTGTTTGAAGTGATTTATCATTTAATATATTTGCATTATATTCATCTATTGAAGGTTTATAATATATTTACGTGTTTGATATTGATGATTTTCAATAGAGACACTAATATATATTGGCAATATACATTTCAGTACACACATTGTCGCGTCATTTTCTTTTTATTATTTATCACCACTGGCATTTGCACTTTATATATTGGCACATTTGTTAATAGTATTTTTTCAGAGGCATAAACAACGTGGCACAAATTTATATATTCATCTTTAGTCCAACACAGTTTATGGGAGTATGTCTGGTGTCAGCAGCTGAAAGAAATTTAGACATCTCCTTACACCTGTGGGATGTTATTTTGGATTCATAGGTTATTGGACTGGTAGCTTGCAAGATTTTCAATTAATTAAGCTATTTTGTATGGTTATATGTCTGGGAAGTTTATCATTGCTGTGCCACTTCAAAGGTACAACACTCCCATTAGCGGGTGTTTCAATTGAGATTCTTAATTTTATGTAGCACAATCGGTATTTTAAATTTTATGTAACGCTTGTTTTTGTCAACCAATATATATTTATATAACTATTTTGTATGAATACATGTCTGGTGAATAAATCTCCAATTTTTAGTCTGTGTTCATATTTGATTGTCCCTGTATCTTAAAAATATTATTGTTTAAAAATTGCTCAATCATAAATACCGTGCAGGAAAATTATCCTCATAAGCATGACATAGTTCATTGTTTAAAGCGGACCTTCAGTCATTTTTTCAACTTTCCATCTATTAAATCTTCTGCCATTATTGTTTTAACTTTGGTTAGTAAAACATTTTTTTTCTGCCAGTAAATACCTTATACAGCCCACTTCCTGCTTCTTGTCTGGAAAAAAAACCTAGGCTTGTGTGTGTAAATCTAGGAAGTGAACAGGCAGCAGCTTCAGCTGCCCACAGTTAAAATGGATGCAGCCAGACTCAGTGGAGGGAGATTTCTGAAGCATATGTGGAAAGTACAGAAGCAAAGAATACATAAAATAATATGCCAAGTGGTTGGAGGGAAGCTTCAGAATGGAAAAGATGTTTTGGTTACAAATTATGTGAGCAGACTGCAGTTCCTCTTTAAAAGCTGAACATGATCAAATTTTCTTTTTTAGTTTTAGACAGAGTTGGCAAAGGGTTAGAATCTCAGAGGTCCTAAATGATGTCTGTGTCCCATTCAGGAGTTTTCTCCAGACTCAATGTGAAAGATTTCTCTTCAAGAACATAGACAGCAATATGGAAAGTGTATCTAATAGATCAAGCAAGGATTATAATTATAAACTAATCACATTTTATTGTTGTGTGTTACCCATCACTTCCTGTCCAGGAACTGAGATTCTAAACTTGACCCACTCCAAAAGGTTTGGCTGGAGTTGCACTTTACTGCCTAAACAAGTCATCATCAAGTGCTGTAATATTGCAGGAAACGTCAAAGGTATTTTTCGATTAGTTAAATAAAAAAGAGCTGGATTTCACATTCTTATATTTTGTGTTTCCCGTGCATTAAACCTTTGACAGATTTCTGCCTAAGCACGTAAAAGACTTTTTAATCTCTACATACCTTCTATCAAAATACATGCATAGTAACATTTGTCTTTCATAATGGCATTGTTAGCTAATCTGATCTAAAAGTCACAGACTGTTAGCCTTACTGAAGATAGTGATTGAGTGGATGTGTTTCTAGTTTCATACTTCATTTCGCCTGTGTTCGCTTTTTTTGTGGCTAATCCCAGCCACATTTCACAATGTTGTATGTTAATTTGTGAAACATGAAGGAGAGAAAGTTTAAGGTTCACATGTTGAATATAACAGAGCTTGAACTGCATTAACCAATTTCATCATAATCAGACTTGCAATTCTAAAAGACAACCTGGATCTAATCCCTACAGAAAATGAATACTAGAGCAGCATTGTACTATGTGATAAATTTGTAATTAATTTTGGATTTTGCACAGCCATTCATATTATCATTTAATTACCTTTACCTCAATATTAATAAGTCCTATTATATTCTACTTTGAATTTTATTTGCACAGCTTTATTGGTCAAATGGAATGTTCACTCTTGCATTGCCGAAAATTAAGTTTTGGCTCTGTTGGGATTCCAAGCAATTGCACAAATTTAATTGAAGCTACATTAAAGATTTTCATAAATTTTGTCCTGCTTATAATACCTGTGCTGAAAGAAAAACATGGCAAAGGAAAATGAAGAAAGAAAATGGGAACATGAACACAGGAAAGATAAAGAATATATATATTTTAAAATAGTTTACTGTATATAATATAGGTGATTAAATAAACATCATTGTTCATCAGTGTTTATTGTAAAAGATGACCCAGTTTTGCCCAGAGCCCCTCACCATTGTTTATTCTAAAAGATGACCCAGTCTTGCCCAGAGCCCCTGGAGGTAGGTTTGTTAGGGTTAGAGTGCAGCACCCAGGTTTGCCCCACTGGTGACAGTGTTGTTAAAGTGTTTCTAAACCCAGGATCCTGCATTCACTATATCTGGTCTGCCACAGCACATGGAACATGGAAATGCAATTATTTTAGTAAATATAAACTGCTAAATACCTTTTCTCAACAGCAGTTAGAGCAGTCTTGTGATATACTCTGGGGTTTATTTACGAAAGGCAAATCCACTTTGCACTGCAAGTGCACTTGAAAGTGCACTGAAAGTGCACTTGGAAGTGCAGTCGCTCTTAATCTAAGGGGTAGATCTGAAATGAGGGGAAGCTCTGCTGATTTTATAATCCAATCATGTGCAAGCGAAAATGCTGTTTTTTATCTTCCTTGCATGTCCCCCTCGGATCTATAGTGACTTTACTTCCAAGTGCACTTTCAGTGCACTTTCAAGTGCACTTGCAGTGCACTTGTAGTGCAAAGAGGATTTGCCTTTAGTAAATAACCCCCTCTGTGTTATTAGGAAATTATCAGGGGACATTGGAAGGAGGGGAGAATCAGAGAAGCCAGAATCAAACAGCCTTTTTACACAATGCGGATGATTAACCCCTTATGTTCCACAGTGAGTATAACAAGCATGCTTTACTGCATATACTGACTAATTTTACTGTTGTGGGTTTAGTAACACTTTAAGTGCAAGACTAAGTTAGCATGGTATGTGGTACCAGAATCAGAGTCAAGGTGATGTCCAGTTACAACAGGGTCAAAAAAAGGTCATAATTCAGCAATATACTCAGAAACATGAATGTGACTTAATTGATTGTGTAAATTTTAAAGTAGAAGTAAAAGTAAAATGTTCTTGTCATTTTGAATAAGTCATAGAAGGTTATAACACCTGTTTTGTTTTGCCATCTGTTTCCCATTGGGGATATTTCCCTTAACTCTCTGTCCCATATCCATATCAGAAAGTTAGAGGAAATCCCTCCAAAGTGAGGGAATCCCTGGTTGTCACCAAGATCACCAAATATAGTGTCCCCATTGGAAGATTCACCCACTATTCATGGATTCATTTCATTTTCACTCTTGGTAATAGGAGTAAACAGTACAAATACAGAGGATAAACCTCTCTAATGGGGTCACAGCAATACAAATCTGACAGTTGTTATAATGCCTCTCCACTCTATCCAAAACTAATAAAAAACAAAATGCATTGGCTGTCTTTTTCACTGCTAGTTATAAACAGTTAAACAATAAAGACTTTGGACTCCTAAGGATTTTTCATCTGGCACTCCCTTTGTCCTATTACAGCTGACAGCTGGCACACATGACTGTCAGATAACTCAAACAGTGACTGCAGTTGATTGCCATGCTCTGGAAGAAGTCACTTGGTGATGAAACCGGTTGGGCGGAGTTACACGTTCCTGTCATCGCAATACCCGGATACAGTTGTGATTGCCATTTTATCTATTGGAGCTTAGTGTTTATGCTATTTTATTCCTGAACCATGTAAGTGCAATACTCTTTAACAAATGCAACTCGTAAGGAGGTTTAACACTATGAGCCTTTATCTCTTCATTGGGACTGCTACCACTGACACGGATGGTCCTGAGGACTGATGTTATCCAGTCTCCTGTCTGGGACTGCTTTCATCTGGCTTCCATATGTGACCGGCTCATGAGGAGACATTAGAGTTTGTGTGACCTTCTGAAATAGGAGGTCCATACTCTGTGGTAAGAGTACATCCTGACTTATGGTGGTGGTGAACCTTTTTCACTTTTCACTTTTTTACTTTTTCACTGTTCTCACCTGTTTGGAATTCATTGTTTCTGAATGGACTTTGATTTTTTGATTTTTGTTATTTTCAATTTTTTGTCTATTTGGACTCTTAGGTGCAGTAACTGCTCAGTCACCTTTTTTGACCCCTTTTATTTCTCTTATGAAGTTGTCCAGCTGGGTGATGTTGGCAGGGTCACCCATGGCTTGAATTTTGGCCACATACAATCATACATACATTCACATACAATTTTCCAAAATTTGGAGCTGTATATTAGCAGCTTAAGTTGAGCTCTTGTCACTGTAATGACAGGAAAACACTGGCATTTTCCAGATAATAGAATGTTTTTCCTAACCAGAGTCCACAAAATGTTTTTTTTGCGTAGTCAAAGGCAATCTGACAGCCCCATTGCTGTCTGACAATAACGGCTGCTTCATGGATAAAGAAACATTTTAAGAAAAGCATTTGGACCTTAATCAAACATAAAAGGGTATGAAGAAATACAATTGACATTTCTAGGTATGCTAGTATGACTCATTACCCTTCTGCGGATGTAATGGAGTTGTGTCTTGTGATTGATCACACACCCAGTGCAGTCACATATGGGCATTCAAGAGGACCATGCACTCCAAACAAGGTCCATTAATTTATTTATTGTTGGACTCCTTTTAAGGTACTGCATTAGGCTGCAACAAAAAAAGAAAAAATATGTGTCAGGAAAAAAAACTTTAGTAAAGTTAGTTTCTATTCCAACCTTTCCTTTAATAAACCCTCAGAGGGTTCAGAGGGTTTTGCAACCATCTTGCCAACGCAAGCCAGGGATACCGAGTGGCCCAAATCTCACAAGAAATATCTGGGCTACACAACATTCCCTGGGATTTCACCAGAATGGCGCTTATGTCATCCATACCTAGGCGCTGCGGGTTGATGTATTGTAGATAGATATTTTGTGGGAATGTTTGACCTTTTCCAAGCTTCAGTTTCTTCACTGTGTGTTACATTCACTTTCAGGATTTGTTGATACCCAGTAGAATTCTTCCCTTTAACCTCTCAATATAGCTGTCACACAACTGCAAAACTCAACAGGCCCAGTCCCATACTTCTGTTCTGTTCTTTATTTGCTTTACCTTTTCTCTCCCAAATTACCTTTGCCAATTGCACCCAAATAACATGCTTTAGGCCAGCAAAAAATTACATTCATTTTAGTTTTCCCACATCTTACAGAGGTAAAACATAACGTTTCTTGTGTCTCTCTTTGTCTTTATTGGATAGATTATACACATTTTTCATGTCCTTATAACTGCCCCAGTGATTGCAATGGGGTCCTAATGTCCATTGCATTTATATATATTATTTGTACTGGGGAATGTAAAAAAAAGGTGAAGAATCACACCTGACATACAACAAGGAGACTTTGGAAAAGGCAGAGAAAAAATGTTTTGTTTTGTTTTTCCATATATGCATTATTATTTATTTTTATGGCCTCCCATACAGATGGGAGCGGGGTAGTGACATCATTGCCATAAGCCGTGAAAGTTTGCTCTCAATTCAAAAACAGCAACCAAGAAAACAGTGATATCCTGAAACTAAAGATTTGGATAATCAGCATATCAGATTGGATCCCCTGATTGTTAATTTACAGTCATGACAGAAAAAAGGTTACAGAAATATATCATGTAACTACATTTTCTGCTATGTATAATGTTAACCCACTTTTCTATATTTCATATTAAATTAGCAGAAAACAAGTCTCTCTCTCCCTGAACATGCAATAAAGTATATGAAGAGAGTTTCAGTTATGCTATAGGGAGACAGTGATTAGACCAAAAAAAAAAAAATTATATATATATATATATATATTATCCCCTTAGTGCCGAGCGTACGCACTTATGCTTTCTCCTTACAAGAGGTTGACTGACAGCAGCAAGAGCCTATGGCTCCCACTGCTCTCAGTGCTTCTTCTGAGATCAGGAAGAGAGGGGAACGCTTGCTAAATCCAGGACGGTGCTGGAGCAGAGAGAGGAGCCAGATAAGGAAAGATAGCAGGGTTTTTTTTTTTTTTTTTTAATGAAGAGAATGTATTAAGGTAAATAAAAAAATGACTTTAGAACCACTTTAATACCTAAACATACTGAGCCCTTTAAAAAGTAAATGTTGTCTGATTAATAAAAGTTAAAATTTGACTGTACTGTGCTAGCTAAATGAAGAGGAAGAGACAAGTGATAGTTTTACATGAAAAGTACTCCCAGTTATCTTTTGAGAAGCCCCTAAAACATAAAGATCCTGATTGCATTCAGAAAAGATGTGTTTGCTGTTAATCAAAGTGCTGTAACTTGTTTGATTTTAATTATTACCTCATCCACTCACGAATGAAATTGCGCAGGTGCTCTGTTTAAGTGGTATACTGTGGTTCTGCTAAGCTTCATGCATTGATTAATATCTCATTTCCATGAATCAAGTAAAGAGCTAATCAAACTTTAATATGCTGATCTTCTTTTTTTCAGGTTTGATTAGTGACACTCTCATCGCTTCTGAAAATTAAATATTAAATAGATGTCGCTACAAAAGACATGTCTCGACGATTTATTGCTAGATCTTTTCCTGTTCATAGCTTTTAGGTTTGTCCATCTAGCAGAAATCGGTAAACACAACTGACTGAAATAACTTATTTGTAATTGCATTATTTTTTAACAGGTCGGTGGCTTAGGATTTATTGATGCTAGAGACCTTACATTTCTATCGGTCGTGCGAAACTGTACCCAATCAAAATGTACGTCCTTTCTTTTCCCACAAATATAGTTTTCTTTTGGTGGTATTTGATCCCCTCTGCGGTTTTTCTATTTTGCACTATAAACAAAAAAAGAGCGACAATTTAGAAAAAAAATCAATATTTTTTACTTTTTGCTATAATAAAAAAATATTTCAAAAATTTGTAAAAAATGTCTTTAGGCCAATATGTATTCTTCTACATATTTTTGGTAAAAAAAAATCACAATAAGCTTAAATTGATTGGTTTGCACAAAAAAAGTTATAGCGTAATGACAGAGATCTGCGATTTTTAGCTGGACTGCGACATTAAGGCAGACAGATTGGACACTTTTGACACTTTTTTGGGGCCATTGACATTTATATAGAGATCAATGCTATAAGAATGCACTGATTACTGTGTAAATTTCACTGGCAGGGAAAGAGTTAACACTAGGGGGCAATCAAGGGGTTAAATGTGTTCCTTGGGAGGTGTTTCTAACTGTGGGGGATGGGACTGACTGGAGGAGGAGAGACATTGCTGTTCCTGATCACTAGTGTAGCACTAACTCACGGTGGAGCTGCTAGTTTAAGCGGGTCTGTTACCTTCACCTTGCTTCCCTTGGTTTCACCGGCACCGGTCTAGGGGTTCCGTTGAGTTTACTTCTGGACGACACACGCACCAACACTGGAGTACGTTTTCAATGCTTTATTGAACAAACTTTAGGAAGTAGCAGGAAAGAGGCGGAAAAGGAAACTTTCAGGAGAAACTCAAATATCTTCTTATAGAATCTTAGCGACAAATGTCCTGGTAGAATTAAAATAATTAGGTGGAATGCGCTCCCCTTGTGGGACACACTCCTTGCTCGTCTGGATAGGCCTCTCTCACCAGTACGCAGCACGAATCAAAAGTCTCTGCCACAGACTCGTTTGGGGGGTAAATCCATATGATCCTCTGCCACAGGATGTATCAGATTTTCTCTGCAGTGAAAGTCAGTCAAAGTGCCTGAACCTTTAAGCCGAACCGGCAACACCATGCTGTATAATTACTTCTTTTGGATACGTCCTTCGACCGAGTCACCAGGCCCCTCTATAGACCAGCACGCTGCATGATCTCTCCAAGAGGGGTCCTCCCCTGGGATCTCCTCGACCGTTCATCTTCATCACACATGACCGACAGCTCAGGACCATTCCTCGGCCGCAGTGATAGGCCCCAGACAAGCCTCTGGACCCACCCCTGCGCCGCTGTATCATGGGCCTCCCGATCGGAGGACCACGAGGTAGCTCCTTAACGCATACCTCTGGGTCAGGAGGGCCAGCAGGTTGCTGTACAACGAACCCTAGAACATGGCGTCTGTCAAATAAATACCCTCTTCCCAGAATGCAACTCGGAGGACCACCTCCATGGAGCTTGTCTCCGAGACAGAGGAGCATCTATACACTTCGACACGTTGCCTTTCCAACACTGACCAGTGGTAACAGCGACACCCACCGGTCAGCACGGAAGCACACATGACGTCAGCCAAGCTGGAACAGAGGCAAACTTTTAACCTTCCTAACACACAATTTACTAAATTTACCTAACCTGCGGTAGATTGTAAATCTACCAGCGCTACACTAGGAACAATAGATCTCTCTCTCCTCCCCTGTCAGAACGGGGAATGGTCTGTTTACATTGACAGATCCCCATTCTGGCTCTCTTTTCCATGATCGCAGGCAGGGCCGGTACTAGGGGTGGGCGGGAGGGGCATCTGCCCTGGGCGGGATGATTTAATGTCAGAAGAGGGCGCAGTTTGCCAGGTACAACACTTCCCATTCTGCAGCATATAACACAGGCAGAGAGCGGCTTTGTCCCTGCATGTAGATCGTAGCACTACACCCGTCCCCTGCCTGCACAGTACACAGTACTAGTCTTTCAGCAACAGTAGAGTGAAGCAGGTGGGGCACGTGAGGTTGGGAAGGTATCAGCACTTTCCTGAATAAGTCTACATGTATACAACTCTTCCTCTCCTGGACAGCAGCTTCTCTCCCCCCTCTCCAGTCATTTTTTATCACTCCTGCTTTATCTCTCTCACTGTCCCAATGTCTGTGAAAGATCACCACCCCCCCCCCCCCCAGCCTCCTGTTATCTCTCCCTGCTCTAGACAGTCTCAGAGCCTATTCCTGCTCTGTATAGTGACCCCCTCCCCTCCTGTGCCCTTCTCTTGGGCCCCTCCTCTCTACCTGCACAGCCAAACTGAGTGGTGTTCTCCTGTGTCTCTGTGCTGTTAAGATTGCCTCTACTCAGCTAACAGGTAACAGTAACATACTTTCAGGGTTCATATCACTGCCAATTGTGAAGACAACTGTTATTTCAGATTCTATTTTTAGTAAGGGCCCATTCACAAGGGGTGCAAACAAGCATCTCCCATGCAGGGCTGGCGTTTATCAGCACGGGGTACATAGGTGTTGTGCACATCCCCGTGTCAGCACCCCATTCATATCTACTGGGACATGAGGCTGCATGGACACAGCCTCTGCATCCTAATATGACATACACATACCTCCCAACTTTTGAACTTTAGAATGAGGGACACTTATGGGAGGAAGCGACCGACAGCGCGCTACATGCACTGCGGAAAAAAGAAAAATTCTCACTGATGCATACAAAAACACCAGCACAGTCATTTAAAAAAATAAGAATAAAAAGCTTCCATTACAAATGATTTTGCATAAACTATGGAAGTGTGCATTACACAAAGTGTGGAAGGATTCAGGAGTGCGTTATGTACAGAGTGCAGCTTTCAGGATAGGGCTAGATACAGAGTGCAGGGTTATGGAGTGTGTTATGCACAGGGTGCAGGGTACTGGAGTTACATATAGAGTGCAGGGTATTGGCGTGTGTTATGTACAGAGTGCAGGCACAGTGCATGGTTCTGGAGTGCGTTAGGTACAGAGTGCAAGGGTTCAAGAGCACTAGGTACAGAGTGCAGTCATCCATTCACATGTCACTATTGCCCTTCTCCTCAACTATAACATCTGAACACCCCCTCCCTACACACACACATACACACATATAACACACACCACACCACACATACACACACACACACATATAACACACACCACACCACACACACATAACACACACCACACCACACACACACATATAACACACACCACACCGCACACACACACACATAACACACACACACATAACACACACCACACACACTTTTGTAAAAGTAGCACCTTTCTGTAGATGTCTTCTATCCAGTGCTGCCACAGCTTCCTTCTCCTTTCAGTGCACTGGGTATCTTCGACTCCTGGAGCAGGAAGGAGATAAGGATTAGGGGGCAGCTCACCCCCCTCCTCCCTCTTCAAGCACACTGCAGTCAGACTTTCACTTGTTCCGACTTTAGTGCAGACTGCAGAGCAGAGAGCCTGTTGAAGGAGCCGAGCTGAGCTGTTACTTTCATTTTCAACTGCAGAAGCCAGGCTTCTGTGTTTAAGTGAAAGTGGGGAGCTGCCTGTGAGTGCAGGGCTAATGGAGGCTGAAAAAACTCTGGGGGAGAGGAATAGATAGCTGATCCTGGCCAGAAATCTATGAATTCCGGTGTGGTGTCACCAGCTCTTTCGCTATGCACTGGTTTGACAGAGGGGCGGGTCTGGGTAGCAGTTCCGCCCCTACCCGACATCACACTCTCTTTTTGACAGGTGAAGTCTCTCATTGGGGCTGCACAGTGCACATCCAGCTGACTTGCTGGCCAATTCCTGGCTGTACTGGATGTGCACACTGCTGCAGGTCCTATTGAGAGAAAAATTAGCTTGTAGTCAACAGCATTATGCGGGACAAATCATCTGTATACCTGGATAGCGGGACAAAGGTGTCAAAGCGGGAAAGTCCCGCCCAATCCGGGACTGTTGGGAGGTATGCATACAAGTGCGGGTCCCAATAGAAGTGAATAGGAGGCTGGCACAGTGATATGTACACAATGCCCGTACATCCCTGTGCTGAGAGCCCTGCACAGGACACACATGTCTGCACCCCATGTGAATGGGTCCTAAAGAACTATACATGGAGGCTTAGTGAGCTCCCCAGGCATAAGAAAACAACAGAAGCTACTAAACCTGGCCTAATGCTGCATACACACGAGCGGACTTTACGGAAGACTTTGCCTGGCGGACTTTTTGACGGACTTTGTCCGCTAGGTGCGACGGACTTAAAAACGGACAGACTTGGACACACACGATCACTCCAAAAGTCCGCTGGTTTTGAACGCGGTGATGTACAGCACGTACGATGGGACTAGAAAAAGGAAGTTTAAGCCCCACTACGGCACCCTTTGGGCTCCTTCTGCTAATCTCGTGTTTATCTCGTGTTAGTAGAAGTTTGGTTAGAGACTATTCGCACTTTTCACACTTCAGCTTATTTCGATCATTTTCTGTGGTTCAGTTTGTGCTTGTGAGGTTTGTATCTGCTTTTCAGTGCGTGTTGGTCAGTTCGTAACCTGCCTAGCAGGCTGTTCTAGTCCGCTCGTTCCTGATTTTCAGGTCACTCTTCATAGGCCTTGCTGTTCTTCAGTGCGTTTGTTATAAGTTTGTTTATTTGACCAGCCAACCGTTTTGAAGCCATGTCGTGTGGACGTACTCGTTCTCGAGTTCGTGCTGCATGGGGACTTGGTCTTGGGGTTAATACTTTGACCCGAGTACAGTCCATGAACAGGGCGAGGAGGAGTTCATGGATGAAGAATTGGTTGCGCCAGCGTGACCAATTATCGCACATGCCTTGCTCCGTGAGAATAATCCTGAGGAATTCAAGAATTATCTCAGGATGACGGACCCCGTTTTTGAACGTCTGCTGGCTATGCTGACCCCCTATATCAGCAGGCAGGATAACTGCATAAGGCAAGCCATCAAATGTTTGCAACTGTCAGGTGTGTTTTTTTATCCAAATTAGAACCCCTCCCCCACCCCCTCAAATGTTTGCAATTGTCAGGTGTGTTTTTTAACCAAATTAGAACCCCTCCCCCACCCCCTCAAATGTTTGCAACTGTCAGGTATGCTTTTTAGCCAAATTAGAACCCCTCTCCCACCCCCTCAAATGTTTGCAACTGTCAGGTGTGTTTTTTAACCAAATTAGAACCCCTCCCCCCACATTCAAATTGATCAATGGGCCATCAGAGGGGGTGAGTAATCTTATAAGTGGGCCTTATGTTTTTTAGAATTAAAAGAAAAAAAATAACACATATTAATAATGTTCGACTGCTGTTGTTCAAGAATGTTTTTGTGTAATCTGATATCCAAGTTATGTTTAAAAGTACTTATCTTATTTTTTTATTGTTTCACTCCACAGTTTCCTTCCAGTACACAGGAATGGCAGAATGTGGCCTCCCAGTTCGCTGACTGTTGGAACTTTCCCAACTGTGTCGGGGGGATCGATGGGAAGCATGTCCGCATTGTGCCACCACCCCATTCGGGGTCTTATTTCTACAACTATAAGGGGTTCCATAGTGTAGTTTTGATGGCGGTGGTCTCGGCACAATTAGAATTTATGTTCGTGGACTTGGGGAAGAACGGCCGGATGTCTGACGGAGGAGTCTTTGCACAGACTGAGCTGTCCCAGCGTCTCCAGACTGGTGCCCTGGGATTGCCACCTGATGACCAGAATGTGGATGGACTCCCCTAATTTTTTATCGCTGATGAAGCGTTTGCTCTCGGTGAGCACTTGATGAGGCCGTTCCCTCAAAGGACACTCACCCCTGAGAGGAGGGTATTTAATTACCAGCTGGCCAGAGCAAGAAGAGTTGTGGAGAATGCCTTTGGGATTCTGGCCAGCCGTTTCCCTTTGTTCCTCTCGGCCATAAATCTGGCGGACTATAAAATAAATCATGTGATACTGGCTTGCTGCATTCTCCATAATTATTTGAGAAGACATTCTGCTACATATATGACCTCTGTTAGGCCTGAGGCCGGACTTGTAGTTGACCAAACACTCAGAGGCCTGGAAATTGGACGTATTGGCTTGGCCCCCCAAACCGCACGTCAAGTGCGTGACCGATATGTTAATTATTTTAATGGTCGGGGGGCCATTGCTATTCAACAAGAGCTAAAATTTCTTACAAAAATAAAGAAAATCATTTTTTACTAAAATATCTTGTTTTTATTCTGGTTTGCATTTACTTTTGTCTGTCTCCAAGTGCATTTCCTTTTAGTTAATAAGGCCCTTTGTCACTGTAACCACACAAAAACTAGCAAAACATCTTATTGATAAATAATCAGCCACACACATTGTAGTAGTAAAAACATTTTACTGTGTGCACATTGAAAGGTGCATTTTTTGGAAAGGTGTTTTTTTTTTTGTTATTTTAGGCATATTTCAACAAAAATAGACCTTGTTTACAAAATTGCAATTAACAACAGTGTTTTTAAAAACATAAAAAAAAAAGAACTTACAAAGTTCAACATGTTAATAACAGTGCTGGTGATGTCACCCTTGTAAAGCCTACAATTTGCAGATGCTCAAAATTGGGTATTAAAAAAGGTTCAAGTCAACATGTGCTATCTCCCATCACGGGGGAGCAATGTACGTGTTTTGTGTGTGCAATCCCTTTGTTCCTCTCACAAACTAACAGTTTTATGATGAAGGGGTTGCAAACACAAAACAAGTACATTGATATCCCCTGATGGAAGATAGCACATAATGACACACCGTGTGCATCTGCAAATTTTTGGGTTTTTTTTTTAAAAACTTAAAAAATGTAAGAATACACAAACTTGACAATGAAATGAAGAACATTATTGATGTTTTTAGGCAAAATGTTATTATATTCTGCCCAGAACATCAATCATGTTCTTTATTTCCTGTTGCATGCTGTCCAGCCGATTCCTCATGCTGTCAATTTGGTCACGCATTCGATCAATTTGGCCATTCCACAACATTATCTGGCCAATAAGTCTTTGTGCACTGTCTGTGCTAAATGGCTCTGCCGCTTGGCCTTCCACAACCAGAACCTCACCTAAAATGTGTGGATCAAAAAATGGGTTAAAATATGCACGCCTAAATAGATTTCCTTAAGCTGGGGTGTCAGTCACTCACTTGGTGGGGTTGAAAAGTCGCACACTTCCTCCACCTCTCCTTCCTCCAGCTCGTCGGGTGGGTGTAGTCTTGGGCTGGGGTAATGTCAGGTTCAGGCTGGTGACTTGGGGGGGGTCCTGGGATCCTTGGACTGTTGTCTGAGTCTTTTCTCCCCTATGATAATTAAACAAAAGGTATAGTTAAAACACAGTGATATTTCTTTTTAACAAAATTAATATGAAACGTTGGTTATGAGTTGGGGACAATTGTCATTTTTTGGCCACAAAAATTTAGAAGACAGGATGAAAATTCCCTCTGAACAACAATTATAAACAATACACATTTTCATGCAAGTTTCACAGATGCAGACACCTCAATGATCTCCTATGTGTATTACCCCTCAAAAATTTCTTTATGGTCACATAGTACACTAGTGCTCGTGAGTCCAGATGTGGAAACAGCTGCTGTGTCTTGTCCTTACATTACACTGAATCATTTTTGAAGAAGCATTATATTTTCAAACACATCTACACCACATCACCACATTTTTGGAATACGACAAATTCTCCAGACCTAAATGTATGTCCAACCCTGTACCATCGTTTTTGGTGAAAAAAATACGTCATTTTCATAGTATCATAGGTATTTTACAAAGAACGGACTTTACGAACAATGCTGTATAAACTAAAAAAATATGGATCAACACGCAAGTTAAGTATCTCAATAGGAACACACAAGTACTTACTTTTTTTAAGCAGCTTCTTTATTCGCCAATATTGTTCCGGCTCCCTACTTTTGATGTCAGACCACCGCTTCCTCAATTGTTCTTTCGACCATTTAGTGCCAAATTTTGCTTCTAGAGCGGTGACAACTGAGGCCATTATTTTGTCCTTACGCATATTCAGTCGTGTGTATGGTCCTTTTTTCCCATCGTAGTCCTCCCTTCTCAATATGGACACCATCTCCACCATCTCTTCAAAAGCCATGTTGGTGGCCTTATATCTCCTCCTGGATGTGGATGGTTGTGGCTCTGGGCACTACTTCCAGTTAATCTCTCTGCCATCTTTCTCTATATACTCCCTCTGCGCAACGAAGAGTGAAGGGGCGGGGACAAATCGTACTAAAGAACGTCAGGGGCGGGCGACGCAGGCGGAGCATGACACATGTGCAGTGTATATAAAGCTATTACGATGGCCTACGTATGTCCGTGCGGAAGTAGCGAGCATCAGAAACGAAGGTAAGATTAAACGTGGGGGGGTGTGTGTGTATATGTGTCCCCTAGATTTTGCCAAATATAATCCTGGGAGTTCTGACTGACATTACAGTTTTTATGTTGTGTCTTGTCTTTCAGCAAAAATTAATCCCTTTAAGGAGGCTGATTTTTTGTCAAGATTCATTGATTTGTATCAGGAAAACAAAAACCTGTGGGAGGTCAAACACCCATTATATTTCAATAGAGATGTAAGGAATGCAACACTGGGCACACTTTTGGAATTTGTGAAGACTCGAGTCCCCCAGGCAGACCTCAAGTTTGTGGACAAGAAAATTGGTATCTTGCGCAACATGTACAAGCGGGAACACAATAAGATCCAGGAGTCCCTCAGATCAGGAGCAGCAGCCAGCCAGGTTTATATACCCAAGCTGTGGTACTACCAAAAACTGTGATTTCTAGATGACCAGACAGAAGCCAGGCAATCACTTTCGACCCTTCCCCCCACCCTTCCCCCCACCCTTCCCTCCAGCCTTGCCTCCACCTCCACCCCAGCTGAGGAGTCCCAGGAAGAACTGGGCCCTTTCATCCTTGATGAAATGGATGCGCCCAGCTTCAGCCAGGTATCCTTTTTTGTTGACTTTGTGATTGTGTAAATATTAATGATGTAAACGTCTCAAATTTATAAGTGCTTCATAAAAAAAGACTTCATCACAAATATTAATATGTAGACATATCACTAGACAGTAGTGGCCAAAAATTTACTTCAGCATAGGTGTGCGCAGCCTCTTGCATTAGGGTGTGCACCCCAAAGATCAAATACATATGCATGTGTATATGTACTGATGGTGTCAGTAGGGCAGTGGACAGTGTCAGTAGTTTTATTTTTATTCTTTTTAAAGTATTTTATTTTGTAACATTTTTTTTAGGGATAAAATATCAGTGGTCTAAACAGGGGGGAATATGCACCACACAAGGCGATTAGGGTGTGCCCAGGCACACCTGGCACAACCTATGCGCATGCCTATGTACTTCAGATATTGGTGAGCAGCTGAAATAATGGTGGGGTCAAATAGATAGCCTTTACTATTTGTTTCAAATTATATTTGCAAGTCATGACCTGAAAATTGTGTGTGATTGCGTAACCCAAAATTACAACTATGTCCCTTTTTTTTACCCAGGATGAGCTCAGCCAGGAGGAGGCCTTGCCCAGTGGGAGAGAGGAGGAGGCCGTGGCTGGGCCCAGTAGAAGCCGCACGGAGTGTCAGGTGCCTCCCCTCTGCATCATCACCAAAAGGCCCACAAAAATGACCCAAACTGAGGAGGAATCACTAGCCCTCATTCGTGAAGCCAGCAAAATCATTAGCACACCACCCAATGCAGAAGAGGCGTATGGGACATATATGGCCAGCATATTGCTGGAACTCGAAAAGGGGCAACGCCTCTTCTGTGAGGGTCTGATTTTTGAGGCCTATCAGAAAGGCTTGAGAGGGGAGCTTACTGCTAAAACATATCTAGCAGATGAAGCCACTCCTCCTCCTCCTCCTCCTGCCCCAAGTACACCACCAGAGGCACAGCCTCCGAGGAAGGCTGCAGAGAAGCGTGGAGGGAAGGCTGCAGAGAAGCGTGGGAAGGCGCCACGGAAGAGTCGAAAGTGATTGCCTGGCTTCTGTCTGGTCTGACTGTGCTCCCTGTGCTCCCTAGTCGCAAGATACCAATTTTCTTGTCCTAAAACTTGATGTGTGTCCTGGGGGACGAAAGGCTTCACAGATTCCAAAAGTGTCTCCAGTGTTGCCTTCCTCATTTTTTTTTCCAAAAATAAATTGATTTTTTTTTTTACCTTACATTATTGACTATGTGTTTTGATTCCAAAACAACATTTGGTTTAGGAGTAGGCAGATACAGGTCAAAAAGACAATGTGTGTTTTTTCCAAAAGGCAAAATCATTTTGAAAATCAAGTGCAAAGTACTAGTGAAAAGTGCACTTTAGAAATTGCACTGCAAGTGCACTTGTTGGAAGTGCAGTCGCTGTAAATCTGAGGGGAAGA
Organism: Aquarana catesbeiana; assembly: GCF_042186555.1. Classification (NCBI taxonomy): domain Eukaryota; kingdom Metazoa; phylum Chordata; class Amphibia; order Anura; family Ranidae; genus Aquarana; species Aquarana catesbeiana. The sequence goes on from NC_133328.1 coordinate 140,460,832, forward strand.
GCTGAAATGAGGGGAAGCTCTGCTGATTGTATCATACAGTCATGTGCAAGAGAGGTTTTTTTTTTTGGTTCTTTGCATGTACCCCTTGGATCCACAGCGAATGCACTTCAAAATGCTCTTTCTGTGCAATTCCAAGTACAATTTGCACTTGTAGTGAAAAATGAATTGGCCTTTGGAAAATAACCCCCCTTTGTCTAATTAACAAGGGACACCAACCTCATTAAGGTTCATTAACCACTTCCATACAGGGCATTTTCACCCCCTTCCTGCCCAAGCCAATTTTCAGCTTTCAGCGCTGTCGCACTTTGAATAACAATTGCGCGGTCATACTACACTGTACCCAAATGAAATTTTTATCATTTTTTCCCCACTAATAGAGCTTTCTTTTGGTGGTATTTGATCACCCCTGCTTTTTTTTATTTCTTGTGCTATAAACAAAACAAGAGTGACAAGTTTGAAAAAAACACAATATTTTTTACCTTTTGCTATAATAAGTATCCAATTTTTTTTTTTTTTAAACAAATTTTTTTCCTCAGTTTAGGCCAATACGTATTCTTCTACATATTTTTGGGAAAAAATATCGCAATAAGCATATATTTATTGGTTTGCGCAAAAGTTATAGCGTCTACAAAATAAGGGGATGGATTTATAGCACTTTTATTATTATTTTTTTTTTACTAGTAATGGCGGCGATCCGCAATTTTTATCATGACTGCGATATTGCGGCGGACACATCGGACAATTTTGACACATTTTTGGAACCATTCACATTTGTACAGTGATCCGTGCTATAAAAATGGATTGATTACTGTATAAATGTGACTGGCAATGAAGGGGTTAACCAGGAGGGGGCGCTGTAGGGGTTAATGTGTTGCTAGGGAATGATTCTAACTGTGGGAGGAGGGGATTCACAAGGGGAGGAGACCGATCGGTGTTCCTCTGTATAAGGAACACACCATCGGTCTCCTCCCATCTGACAGGACGTGGATCTGTGTGTTTACACAGATCCATGGTCCTGCTCGGTTACCGGGCAATCGCGGGTGCCCGGCGGACATCGCGGCCGCCGGGCACATGCACCGGGACCCGAGCGATGCGGCGGGCGCGCGCGCGCCCCCTGGAAGGCTGCGCCGTCATACGACGGCGGCCCAGAACAACAGCTGCACCTTCCTGCTGTCATATGACGGTGGGCGGGCAGCAAGTGGTTAAAACAACACAAAATATTAAGGTTATTGTGGTAACTTGAAACTCCAAAACTAAAAAAAAAAAAAAAAATTTTGTATAATTTAGCACACATTGTAAAATAGATAGCGTTTAAATCTAAAAAAAAGAAAGATGAGTCAAAAATCTAATTTAATACTTTATTTATGGAGATCTGGCTTTTTAAATATATCATATTAGTCATGGCATGAGGATAAATCATGAAGAAAGTACTTTGTGAGAACTGAATATAAAGCAGCAAAACAACTTCATTCCTCTCGCATTATAAAGAAAAAAAAGCGCTGTATTAAAAGATCACAGAAGAGGAATGTGCTAGCTCCAATACGAAGCTAGTTTTACCAGACCGAGCGCTTCCGTCTTGTACTTACTTCAGAGCATGCGTCAGTTTTGGTCCGTCGGACTAGCACACAGACGACCGGTTTGTCCGCTAGAAAGCAGAGTCCGTCGGATAGATTTGTAACATGTTTCAAATCTAAGTCCGTCCAACTTTTGATAAAACAAAGTCCGCTAGAGCCCACACACGATCAAATTGTCCGACGGACTCCGGTACGCAGGACCAAGTCTGCCGTAAAGTCGGATCGTGTGTACGCGGCATTAGATGCATGGAAATGTAACAAGTTTCAATCCTTCTGTTGTCATTCTTACTAAAGAGACATCAATTTAATGATCAACTTCTCTCAAACCAGCAGAAATGTTTCCTTAGATTTGCAGCACTGACATAGATGTCTCAGCAGAAAGGATTCCCTAATCCACCTTAGTTGTGTGGATTTGAGGGGCCCATTCAATTTTTTCGATCAGACTCTGAAAAAAAAAAAAAAAGAAAAAAAGAAAAACGATCTATCTATGGCCAGCCTCCAGCTTACCTTACGTTATACAATCTGATTGTACAATATCTTTTGGATCTACCACCAACTATGTAGTACAAAGGCCTGCTTGATTGGATACTACTTAAATTAATTGTTTAGGTTGTCCATATATTACAAAGTTTTCGTAAATCTAAAGGGGATTGTGCAGAGATTGTACAATCAGATTGTATAGTGTATGCTATACCTACTGTATAGTGTTCTTGTGCATAAGTACTAACAGTGACAAATGTTTTTCCTGTTATCTTTATTCTCACCTATGCAGATTTGTTGCTCAGGAGCTTTGTCTTTGAGTTCATTAAACACCCTGAAACATTGTCTAAAGCTGTTTACACACTAGGGTTGCACCAATAATTGTTTTGTACCAACAATAGCTCAAGTACTCGCTGATACCAGTTGCCAATACCTTTGCGGTGCGGTTTGAGCTTATACAAAATGAGTGGGCTCAAATCACACTGTAAATAATCACATGTGATTTGAACAGGAATGTGGTGCGATTCCTGTCTGAATCACATGTGGTTTCCTGCACCACTCCAGTGTGAACACAGACTGAAGTCATTATGACAAGCCTGGGTTCACACAGGAGTGGTGTGGGAAACTGCATGTGATTCAGACAGGAATCGCACCACATTCCTGTTCAAATCACATGTGATTCTTTACAGTGCGATTTGAGCCCCCTCATTTTGTATGAGCTCAAATCGCACAGAAAGTATTGTTTTTAGATATTGGAGCATTTGCACAAGTACAATTACTCTTGCAAATGCTTAGTATCAGCAACAATACCGGTATCAGTGCCACCCTAGTACATGCTATTTTTTTTTTCCAGCAAGCTGAACAGATTCCTGCATCCACTCAAAACAAGGTGGATGGAGGAATCCCCCCTCTGTGCCATTGTACTCTGACAGCAGGATTCCTCCACTGTCAGAATACAATGATCAGCGCTGCAGCCCGAAGATCATAGTTCTAGAGCACCATTTACAATCTTCAGAAATCACCCCTGGGCAGCCAGGTTACTCATTATTGACCGCAAACCAAGCCGTCATCAAAGCAATCTAATTGGCTGTGTGCTTTGTGATCATTGTGATGACCAACCAACCACAAATGTAAATAGTAATACTGGTGCCACCATCACATGTGTTTTTGTGTGCTGCAAATGCTTCTACTAGCTCCGACCCCTGTGCTCTGCGACCGGGGGGGGTGCATTTTGGCATCTTAGCACTGGGCACTGGAATACCTTGTTCCGCTACTGATCGCAGGTGGCCAGCAGACATCGCGCTCGCCGGCCACGCACAACAAGTCCCCCGCCGTGCAGTAGGCGCGTGCGCCTGCTATGGCTCTTAAAGGAGCCGACGTATACCTACGCGATTTGCGGGAAGGAGCCGACCTGCTGCAGTATAATGACGGTGGCTGGTTGGCAAGTGGTTAACATGCACATTTTAGTGTACAGGGCCACAAGGCACAGGTCTAACTCATAGGAAACCGTGGTGCATCTCACTCCTGTCTTTTGTCTCCAGTGTAATTGCAGCACTTGTGTAACTACACACCTCTGCTGTTTAGACATTAAACTTGTCACAGACAGCACAGTGTTTTCTACCTCTGGTGCTCTAACCTGAATTAAAGCAACTCCCTTTCTACATTAAAATATAAGAGATAAGATAGGCCTCCCTGTAACAAAAAGAAGGGATAATACCAGCTCTTGCTGCTGATTTCCAGTCTCTTGGAGAACAATGGTGGTTGTGACAGATACCCGGTTCCCAGTTATAGGCTGTGGTTCCATCCTCCAACTTCCAAGTCAATATAACGCACGATAATGATGTAGAGGTTGGCAGATAAAGCCACAGCACAAAGCAAAGAAAAACTGCCATGAAAAAAATACAGGGGCTGATGTTGCTGGCTAGCCTCTAAAAATGCCTGGCTATAGTACATTCTATGTTGCTGACCTGGAACAGGCAAGTACAAAGTGAAGTCAGAATTCATGATCTAAATACTTAAGGTAGATGAGAAATGAGTACAGCGCTGCTCCAATGATGTTGAAAGAATAATTACACAGTAAGCGGCTAACACACCTCTAAGACAAAGAAGTAGAAAATCAACAAATATAAAAATAGTGTAGCGCTAAGTGTCAAAATAAAAGATTTTTAAGCACGAGCCATCTTACAATGGCCAGAAGATAAGCCAAAACAGAAAATGCTTCAAAAAATTCAATGGAAAGTGACTCAATGAAAAAATATTAATAAATATTGCAAAGTGACATGTAAAACATAATAACAAAACACCAGTGAGAGGTGGAAATAAAACCAAAGTATAAATATATGTATAAAAAATTAATCAACTGTGAATAAAGTCCATATATATTATAAAAAATGTGTTCTTGATAAAAATCAAAAACCACCACCAACAGTCTCTGAGGATTAGCTGATGAGGACAACAACGAAGTATCACTGATGGGTGAGAACAGTAAAACCCCAAATCGAATGTGACGTCTAAGTGTGTGTCAAAACCATCACCATAGCATCTGAAGAGGCTTACCGGAAGCAGGGGACTTGAACAGACATATGTCTTACAAGTCAAAAAAGCTTATTTAGCCACCAAGGCTGGCAGGATGGGACATCAGATATCTGCAGCTTCAAATGGGGAAGAGGGGGGGTCTGCCGACAGCTTCACCCGTCCAGACGTATCAGCAGGTCAACCAGATGTTTAATTGGAACCATGAGAGAAGGAAGACTCACATGGCATGATATCGTTTAAAAAGCATGCATTTATTCAAAACAATAAAAAAGGAGCACTCACATGGTATAAGGATGTAAACAGCTTAGATAGTATCAAACGCGGTGATCATAGAGGGTCCACCCGACATGTTTCGGCTCACCAGCCTTCATCTGGGGTGTGGACCCCCCTATTCCACCGCAATTTAAACTAGAAATGACCCCCACTGGGAGTGTCACAGCCCAGGAAATGACCAACTGACATCACTTCCGGTTCCAAAATATGTATAAACCTTATGTAGTGTATGTTATAAAGAACAAAGATAAGCAGTATTTATACCGCTGTTCTAAAATATCGGGGTTAAAAGATGAAATAAAGTGAAAGTAAACTTAAAATATTGCTAAGGTTATGGCCGGCCGATCCGGAAGTGCTCGGAATGGAAATCCAAGCCTCTTTCTCGGCACGGCCAAATTACATAGGACGGAGCGCCATCGCGTTCCGCCCCCTCTATTCGGCTGAGTTTTGAGGACGTGCGCAGTAGCGGAAGTCACAGGAAGGAAGTCCGCCGCCGCGCCACGCCTCGTTTTGGGCAATGGATCTCATGGGTCGAGGCGCCGTAACGCCCCGCCTCCTGGTCTCACATTACTGCCCATAGTGAAGAGTGTGGCTAACCACACCCAAAGTCCGCCCACCTCCCTGCCCTCTCCATCGGAGCTTAACCAAGCCTCTCGTTCACAATAACATGTGATCCGTATGGAGGGCCGTGATTGGACAGAAAGGGCCGAAAATATAGCACAGCACTTGGGCAATGAATGTCAGTGTCAGCAGAGGTGGTAGAAGGAACGATTACGGAAACCTATGCCATGAATCAAAAAGAATTTTTTATAATGTAACAGGAGTTCAAAAACATTGTTCGAAAAATTAAGTGAAGGTAAAACATAACATGAACTAAGTAATGTGGCATGATAGTGACACTGCCAATGAGGGGCATCCCACATAGCCTATACACTCCGCCACATGAAAAAGGGGCTGACAATAAAACCCTATATACAAGATGACATTTATCAAATAGAAGTTAAATCTATACATTAATACAGGGGTTGATATCAAAAAAAAGCCCACAATGACAAGCAACTGTTGATATATTAGTTCCCAATGTTGCAAGGTTTAACATGAAGTAGAGAGAAATAAAATGAATAAAATGAAATGAAATAAAATAAGATAGGAAATTCGCAAATATAGTAATTATGCTTGATTGATAAATGAATTGATGTCCCACTCCACGTTAATACCTTGCGGAAAGTGGGAACCCAATTCATAAATCCAGTAGGTCTCCAACCTGGAGACCCCCCTAAGTGTTGACCCCCCCCGCCAAGGGGCCACATACTTATCGATGATGAGAAACTGTGTGCCCTCAGGGTTTCGATCATGAAACTCCCTATAATGACGGGGCACAGTGTGTTTGGTACTACCTGCCTTTATAAGGTTAATGTGTTCAGAAACTCGAGTAGTAAAGGACCTGATCGTCCGTCCTACATATTGTTTACCACAGGGGCAGGTCAGAAGATAGACTACCCCCGTCGTAGCACATGTGCAAAACTGTTTTATTTTGTAGGTACGGCCACTTACCCTAGAGGAAAAAGTATAACTAGTGCGTCTCCCGTTAGTGTTATATTGACAGACTAGGCATTTTTTACAAGGGTGGAACCCAATAAGGTTATGAAAAAAGGAAGGTTTAATTGGAGGGTTAACCACATTAGGTGCCAGTCTATTACGGAGGGATGGAGCTCCTCTAAAAACTAACTTAGGAGTATCAGGCAGTCTAGGGCCCAAAATCTTATCAGTTTTCAAAACGTCCCAATGATGTTCAAAAATTCTTCTAATATGTTTATGTTGGATAGAGAAGGATGTCATAAAGGACCATTTAAAGTCCTCATTTACTTGCTTGGGTTTATCCTCTAAAAGTAATTGACGATCCACTGAACTGGCGTTATCAATTTCTTTATCTAGATCCAAAGGTTTATACCCTTTTTCTAAAAATCTACTCTTCAAAGACGCTGCTTGGGTTTTGAAAGTATTAAGGTCACTACAGTTCCTCCGTAATCGCAGGAACTGACTTTTGGGAACTGATCTGATCCAAGGAGCATGATGACAACTATCGATAGGAATAAATCCATTCCGATCGGTGGACTTAAAGTGTGTACTGAACACAAATTGGCCTTCCCTTCTATCTATAACCAAGTCCAAAAAATGAACAGAGGTTGCGCTAGCCTCAAAGGACAAAACGATGTTCCTATTGTTGGCATTGAGGTGCGTGAAGAAGGTGGACAGATCATCTAGGCTCCCAGTCCATAGGAGGAGGATGTCGTCTATGTACCGCGCCCACAGCAAAAGGTGCGGGCATTGCATGGCATAGACGACATCCTCCTCCCACTTGGCCATAAATAAATTGGCCAGACTGGGAGCGAACTTCGCTCCCATCGCGACACCCCTATGTTGACGGTAGAATCTCCCATCGAACCAAAAATAATTATGTTGAGTTGCAAACTCAATTAGCTCGATGATATAGTCCACCTGGGGTGAAGCGAGGGAGGCATCTCTGTCAAGAAAACATTTGACTGCATCAATACCTCTATCCTGCGGAATGCAAGTATAGAGAGAGGCAACGTCCGCAGTTGCCATGATCAGGTTACCAGAATAGGAAACCTTGGAAAGTAGATTGATCACGTCCTTAGTGTCCTTTAAATAGGATGGCATTTTGACAACTGATGGTTGAAGGAAGTAATCAATGTACTTCCCAATTTTAGAGGTAACAGAGTCGATGCCACTAATTATTGGTCGACCGGGAGGGTGCAGGGGGTCCTTATGCACTTTGGGCAGGTAGTACATAACAGGTATACGCGGAGCCAGTGGGACTAAAAATGATCTCTCCTTTTTATTTAAAATATAGGAATCATATCCTTTAGAAACCAAGCCTTGTAATTCTTTTTTATATTAATGCGTAGGGTTACTGGGAAGTTCAACGTATGTTTCCTGATCGCCAAGAATGTGGTACATTTCCTGGACGTAATCCGATTTGTTTAATAGAACTATGCCACCGCCCTTGTCAGCAGGGCGAATGACTATATTTTTATTGTCACATAGAGTGGTAAGACCTGCTGCAGGTAAAGGGTTATGGAATTTACGTTTCAGGGGGACATTAGTTAGGTCTTTCAACACAAGTTCCTTGAACAAATTGATAGCTGGTGGAATTTGTGTGGGAGGACTAAAGAGGGAGGGGTTGGATAGACCTGAATGAACTGTACCAGATGTTGCCGCTCTGGCCATATTCCTGGAAGGATTGGAAATAATATATCTCTGGATATGGATCTTCCTAATGAACTTTTGAATGTCAATAAAAGTATTGAACTTGTTTAATTTACATGGAGGGGCGAACTTAAGACCTTTATTTAAGATGATTTTCTCTTCATTGGTGAGGATAGTGTCACTGAGGTTAAAGACCCCTTGACACGTTAGGTCCTTTGCCTCTTTTCGTTTCTGAACCCTCCTCCCTCCTCTGGACCCTCTCTTGTTTCAGGACCTCTTTTTTTGTTTAAGTGGTCCTCGTGAAAACCCCGAGAGGTTCATGGTCCAGAGTAGGGTTGTTTATAGGGGGATCGACCATATCCAGCATCAGGAAATGGGTAGATGTTTTCATTATGATGTTCCTGCAAAGGGGAATATCTGTTATATGTTGACACAGGGGGGTGCCTATAATGAGGTGGATGTTGATATGGGGAATGTTGGGGATACTCGTACCTACGACCCGGAGAGCACCTGTAATAGGGGCCGTCCTGCTCGTAATATCGACGTTCCTCATGACCATGATGATCACCCCTATTTCCACCTCTACCCCTACTCCTAGAGTAGTGGCCTCTGCCTCTTGATTGCTTTCTAGGGGAATGTGCGCTAGGGTGTCGGTTCCTACGTGAGGAGGAGCCCGCATCATGAGCCTGATCCCTATTAGCAAGGGGTTTTGGGCGGACAGAGGGCTCCCTAGGGGGAGCTGTTATGTTGGTACTCGAGGAATTAGTGTCCATGGCAACCTCTGGGGTGGGTGTTATGATGGATTTCTGCCAACCAAACACTTTACCCGCCTTATAATCGCCAGTATCTCGGGAATACTTTTTATGTTTTTTGATTCTCTGCTCCTTGTCTTCCTTTACAAGATGAGCTTGCAAATTGGATGACAGAGTATTGTATTCCACTGAATTTTTAAACAAAAGTAATTTGTCTTTAAGCTCCCTGATCTCTCGATCCAAATTGGTAAGCCGGGTACGTTTCCTCGTGATGAGGAAATCAAGGAACTTAATACCAGCGTCATTAAAATACTTGAACCAGGTATCGAGTTCAGGTTCACCCTGTTGAGGGTGGATATCCCATCTGAGACTTCGTGGGATCATGCCTTCTGTCACATATTGTTCTAAGAAGACAAGATCCCACTGGAGATGGAGTTCAGAGGTCATAACATTTTTTAACCTCAGAAATAGTCCACCTATCTCAGTATCATTGGAAGTGGCTACAAAGACACCCTCAGTATTTACAACTCTAGATGCACGGTAATCGAATATGTCCATATTGAGATGGATGTGGGCTGCAGCTATACTAGATGTCTAATAGGTACTAGAGGTAGATGAGAAATGAGTACAGCGCTGCTCCAATGATGTTGAAAGAATAATTACACAGTAAGCGGCTAACACACCTCTAAGACAAAGAAGTAGAAAATCAACAAATATAAAAATAGTGTAGCGCTAAGTGTCAAAATAAAAGATTTTTAAGCACGAGCCATCTTACAATGGCCAGAAGATAAGCCAAAACAGAAAATGCTTCAAAAAATTCAATGGAAAGTGACTCAATGAAAAAATATTAATAAATATTGCAAAGTGACATGTAAAACATAATAACAAAACACCAGTGAGAGGTGGAAATAAAACCAAAGTATAAATATATGTATAAAAAATTAATCAACTGTGAATAAAGTCCATATATATTATAAAAAATGTGTTCTTGATAAAAATCAAAAACCACCACCAACAGTCTCTGAGGATTAGCTGATGAGGACAACAACGAAGTATCACTGAT